>NC_056729.1:327628729-327696672 GCF_019279795.1 Protopterus annectens | reverse complement strand
ATGGAAGAATTCTGAAACATTCACAAAGCATGACAAGTAGCCTTAAATTCTTTAAGGATATGAATGCTTTAAGATAAAAATGTTGGTGTATTATTAGTCAGCAGGGAGGTCTTCAGGAAAAGATGCTGATAAAGATTTAGAAGGTTATTTTTAACAGCATTTTAAAAGGAGGGTGTACTAGCATCTTAAAAGAAAGCTGTGGTGACTGTATTACCCAAAGAGGGTAAAGACCTTTTAGTTCTAGCTTCATATTGACCAATGTCTGTTATATAACCGTGATTGCAAAGTGTTTGTCTATATAGCTAAGAGAATGGCAAAGGTGTTGCCCAAATTAACAGATATAGATCAGTGTGGATGTTCATCGTGCATACAGCTGCAGTAATCACAGATGGGTTCTCTGCCGTCAGGCGGGTCCTCGGTCGGCCGAATTCCAAAGTCTAGGTCCGGCGTCGGTTGGTGTCGCTTTCTCTCTTGACGTCAGTGAGGCCAGAGTATGTAAGACACAGCCGACGCCATGTTCTTCAGACTTTTTTGCCACGCGGTGCCCGAAGCAGAAGCAGTTCGCAAGTGCCGGTCGGCCAGCTCCTGAATTACGAAAAAAATTGGAAACCGAAGTCTTCATTAAAGCTAAGTACCCCGTTGGGGAAACTTTTCTTGCCTCAGACCGATGTCAGAAAAAGTTAATAATTGTATTTCTTGTGGGAAGCAAATACCGCATAAGGATTTCCATTCCCTCTGCATACCTTGTTTAGGCCCAGACCACGACGTCTCGGGCTGTCGCTTTTGCGCTACTTTCAATAAACGCACTATTAAGCGTCGGGCGGAGTTCGCCCAACACTTTTTTGGAAAAGCCTTTGATTATAAAATGTCGTCGGAGACTACGACTACCGTTTTGTCCAAAAAACGCAAGGACAAGGACCGACACGCGAGGTCCGTGGTCCCTACCGACACCACGCCAAAACTGGCTACACGTGGTCCGGTTCTCAGCGAGACGCCTTTGCAGTCCCTGACTACCGACGACACTTCCTTGGCGGTGTCCTCTGCACCCGAGACCGCAGGTACCTCGGCCCTTTCCCAGACTACAACCGAGGCCATTGCTAATGTTGAGCCTCCTAATGTGGACAGGTCCACTTCCACCCATGGTGTCTAGACCCTCATCTTCTTTTTCTATTAAGGCCTTAACTAAATCCAAAGCAGCCAGGCATCCCAAGAGGCCTGTTGCACAGGGCCCTTCTCCAGGCCCCATGCCTAAAAAACAGATGCTGAAAATGGCTGAGGATTTGATTACTCTTATCAGGGGTTCTCAACCCCCTCCAGACAAGAGACCCAGAGTGGAGGAAGATTCTCCCTCTTCTGATCAGGGCTCCATTTTATCAGAACATTCTGATGTAGAGGAACACTCTTACTCCCCTTTTGAAGATTCGGATGCAGAGCAGTCCATTCCTTCTGTATCTCCTCCTGAGGATTTTTCCTTTGGGGAAACCTTGCACACTTTAAGGGAACACTTCCATTGGGAAGGCCAAGACTTTTCTGATTCCAAGAAAAGACTTAGGGAATTTCTTTTGTTACCTCAACACAGGCCTCTGGCGATACCTCCTGTTTTGGACATACTTGATGATGTTTATTCAGAGGCTTGCCTTAACCTGGATTCCCTGCCTCCTGCACCAGTCAAACCTGATAGGTACTACAGAGTTCCTAACTCTCACCAATTTCTCTACAAAAGCCATAATGCTGACCCTGAGACCATTTCTCAAGGCCCCAAGGGATTGAAGGCCTCTACTGCCAAGAATCCACTTCCTGCCGAAAGAGAGTCAAGATCTTTAGAAAGGTGGGGAAAAGGTATATACCTCGCCACCCTTGCCATGAGGGCCTTAAATTGTCAGTTTCATATGCTTAAATATCAACAGTTCCTGTTATCACAATTAAGGAATAAAATGTCTCAACCTGAACAACCAGATTTAAAGGAGTTACAGGATATGATACATAGTGCAGAGCAAGTGGGTAAACGCACCTTACAATGTGGCTATGATGCCCTAGAGGCCTCAAGTAGAGCGGCTGCTACAGGATCAGTCATTCGTAGACATGCCTGGCTTAGGGAACAAAGCTTGCCTGATCATGTGAAAGCTAAACTTCTAGATGCTCCTTTACAAAAGGATGTGTTGTTTGGTACTAATGCTGAGGAGATATTACGGAAAATGGAAGAAAAAGCCAAATCTATGCAAACTGTCAAAGCTTTTTTACAGGTCCAACCACCACGTTTTAGCAGAAATTGGCCTTCAAAAAACTGGTCCTTTCCAGCCACTGACAAGCCTCAAAGAGGTAGATACAGACGCACAAGGGGCAGAGGGCAATCACAAGGATCATATAGAGGCCGACAATGGCAAACTCCAGCACCAAGAGGTGGCGAAGACAGTGCACAACAATACAGAAAACAAACCCAATGACTCCCTCATTTCCATGCCAAGCAGGTCTCAGCTGGCAGCACCATTGGGAGGAAAGCTAGCATTATTTGCAAGAAATTGGCATATTGTCACAACAGACAAATGGACCTGGACGTTATAAACAGAGGCTACAAATTTCTATTCCACAATCTTCCAAAAATGAGAGGCATGCCAAACCTGCCACACAATCAAAGGGCAGAGGCACAACTACAAATTTTAAAGCTCATAAGCATGAGAGCCGTACAAGAGGTACCTACTCACGAACAAGGTCAAGGTTTTTATTCAAGACTTTTTCTGGTACCAAGGAAAGGAACCGACTGGAGACCCATTTTGGACTTATCCATCCTAAACACATTTTACTGCCAAAATTCAAGATGCTCACATTACAGCAGCTTCTTCCCATGCAAGGAGTTTTGGCTGGTAACATTGGACCTCAAGGAGGCATACCTGCATGTCCCAATCAGACAAAGTTGCAGAAGATACCTCAGATTTCTTGCAGGTTCAATCCACTATCGATTCTCTGCATTGCCCTTTGGCTTATCTACTGCGCCCAGAGTATTGACAAAGTGCCTGGCATCAGTGATTGCCTACTGCAGACTTCAAGGGATACAAATTTACCCTTATTTGGACGACTGCCTGATCCAAGCGGACAGCAAGCACATACTTCTGGAACATCTGGCTTATGTAACACGGTTAATGCATTCTCTGGGATATACAATCAACAAAAAGAAATCCAGGCTAACACCATCTCAGAAAATAACTTTCCTGGGTGCCAACTTGGACACAAACACCCAGATGGCCTATCTAACACCAGAAAAACAGGGGCAGCTAACTCAGTACTTCAAAATACTAGCAAAATGTACCAGGCTTACTGCAAGGAAAATCCTGCAGGCTCTGGGCTTCATGGCATCTTGCATTCTTTTAATCCCATGTGCAAAGCTGCATATGAGGAAACTTCAATGGTACCTAAAAAACCTATGGTCTCAACACAGTCACAGTTTGGAAACAATAATACCAATAATTCCATGTTTGCAAAAGGAATTTCTATGGTGGGCCCAAGCATGTCAAGCAAACACAGGCCTCCCTTTCTGCAAGCCTCAAGCAAACCAAGTCATCACAACAGACGCCTCAGACTACGCCTGGGGGGTGCACATGACAGACAGGTGCATTTAGGGCAAATGGTCCCAAAAGGAAAAGCACCTTCACATCAATCAAAAAGAAATGCTAGCAGTAATAAATGCAATTATAGCTTTCAAGGACCTCCTGCATCCAGGACAATTACTGATAAGAACAGACAACACCACAGTAATGTGGTACATAAACAAGGCAGAACACATTCATACCCCTTGTGCAGACTAGCCATGACTCTTTGGAACTTGGCTCTGGAATGGCAAATCGAACTTCAAGCACAGTACTTGCCAGGATTGGAAAACACGCTGGCAGACAATCTAAGCAGAAATATGACAGATCCACACGAATGGTAGTTGCATCCTCAGGTGTTTACAAAGATAATACAAGAGTGGGGGAGGCCAGACATAGATCTTTTTGCCTCCCACAGGAATCATCAATTGGAAAAGTTTTGTTCAAGGACCTTTCATCCAAAGGCCTGGAGAGTGGACGCCCTTTCATTCAGTTGGACAGCATGGACAGTTTACGCTTTCCCACCTCTGCCTCTTCTGCCCAAGGTGCTCTTGAAAGCAAGAGCAGACAGACCGAAGATGATACTGATTGCTCCAGATTGGCCAAGGCAATACTGGTATCCGCTCCTGAGGAGTCTAACACATACTCCTCCCTGGTCCCTACCTCTAATGCCTCTTCTGCTGACTCAGCACAGCTACAAAACGCTTCACGGTCAGCTGAAAACACTCAATCTTGCTGCATGGAAAATTCCTTAACACCACAACAGACCCTACTTTCCAAGGAGGTGCAGGATGTCATTTTGGAGGCCAGAAGACCATCTACTAGAAAGGCTTACACCGCAAAATGGAAACGGTTCTGCTCTTGGAATGAGAAAAAAGGCCAGAACCCTAAAAAGCTGAATTTGCCTCAGATATTACAGTATCTAACAGAGCTACTGAACAGTGGACTTTCATTTTCTTCTATAAAAATCCATGCCTCAGCCATTTCTGCAGAATTCAACTCGGATCCACCTTTATTTTCTCACCCACTCTTACGACAGTTCCTCAGAGGGGCTAAGAATATAAGACCTCCAAGGAAACGACCAATACCAGCCTGGGATCTTAATTACATTCTAGAAAAATTAACATTGCCTCCTTTTGAACCAGCTGCATCAACAGATTTGCAATATTTGTCCTGGAAAACAGCCTTCCTTCTGGCCATCACTTCAGCTCGTAGGGTTTGAGCTACAGGCTCTCATGGCGGTGCAGCCCTTCCTCATCTTCCATCAGGACAGGGTTTCCTTCAACCAACCCGTCATTTATGCCTAAAGTGGTATCCAGGGTAGCTTTAAACCAAGCCATACACTTACCCACCTTTTACCCCAATCCTCAAAACCAAGGGGAAAGGTTGGTACATTCTTTAGACATCCATAGACAGCTACGCTATTATTTGGACAGAACAAAGTCCTTCAGGAAATCAGAACAACTTTTTGTGTCCTATGCTGTTAGGGGCTCAAGGGAAGCCAGTGACCAAGCAGACAATTTCAAAGTGGATAGGCCACTGCATACGGTTCTGTTATTCATATCATGGGAAATCTGTTCCCACAGGCATCAGATCCCACTCCACCAGGGCCACAGCTACCTCTACAGCCTTCCTCAGAGGAGTTCCTACCAAAGACATTTTGGAGGCCGCCACTTGGAGTTCTGTACATACCTTCACAAAACACTACCACCTACCTTTATATTCCAAAACTAGAGCAGGCTTTGCCACTGCTGTGTTGCAGGGCATTCTGGCTCATCCCAGTTCTAACTAGTACCTACCACCCTGTGTGTAGCTTTGAGACTCTACCCATCTGTGATTACTGCAGCTGTATGCACGATGAACATAGTACAGTTTTGTACCTACCATAAATGTAGATGTTCGAGTGCTAATACAGCTGCAGTACAAGTACCCTCCGCCTTCCCCACTTGGTAAAGGCATAGGGCCTAACCCCCTCTTCATACAACCTGACTGGGTTATCCTTCTATGGTTTATTTGCTTGCAACTACTGATTTTGGATTATATTGCATTGTTTGTATATATATATATATATATATATATATATATATATATATATATATATATATAATTTATGTATTGCCTTCTTTCTGGGGGCACCTGACATCTGGGGCAAGAAAGACTGAAGAACATGGCGTCGGCTGTGTCTTATATACTCTGGCCTCACTGACGTCAAGAGAGAAAGCGACACCAACCGACGCCGGACATAGACTTTGGAATTCGGCCGACCGAGGACCCGCCTGACGGCAGAGAACCCATCTGTGATTACTGCAGCTGTATTAGCACTCGAACATCTACATTTATGGTAGGTACAAAACTGTACTTTTTGTAGAGGGGAGGCAAACATTTGACAGTATAACGGTTAGGAGTTTCTGAAATCTTCTAACCCATGTTAATAACTTAGCTAGAAGGAATTTAATCATATATGTTTGGCAGTAGCTTTAAAAGACAGGGCTGAAAAACTACATTAAAGGTCTGACTGTGGTCCTGGTGACTCACATTTGATTATCAGCTCAGGTGCTTGAAGATACAGGCAGGGTGGATGGGTGTGTCCATCCTGTGGGAGAGGAAGTTGCCTGTGGTTGGGATACACTATAATGTTTAACCTCAAAATAGTTTTCTGCTGAAGTGGGAACACCACGTAGCATTCTATATTGGGCGACATCATTGTCACTGTCTGCAGTTTCCCATGAAGTTCTTAAAACTGCTTAGTTTCCTAGCCAGCTTGCAGAATTAACGAGGAGAGAAAAACCTGGAAAAATTAAAGTTATGATTTTCAGTTTCTTGACTTTTAACTGATATGGCCATTTTTGTTAAATGGAATAATCTGTCAATTAATGTAACAAGAAACAATATCAAAAGAGTTAAGATGGGTAATCTTCTTGAACTAGGCATCTGAGCATCTCATGAGATGGTATAAACTGAATTAGTGGCTTTTTTGTATGCATGGTGCGTTGGATGTCTTTTTAATAGTGTAATTACTTAAAATAATATTGGAGTCTTGGTATAGTTGTCATGGAATGTGTTATAGGATTTGTTGCTCCCTAGAGGATTAGTTTACTCAAACCTGTCAGCTTTACCAGATTAACACTTGTGATTAGAAATGTAGTTTGACTTGTTTTCCATATAAGGCTTCTTTCAGTGGATCAGTATTGCATTTGTCTTGATCTGTACTTCACCCTCATGAGACATCTAAGTGTATTGCATTTTATAGCTGATAATACATTTAAGAGCTTACTTTTTAAAATACTCATTTTCCTGTCTTCTATAGATTATCCGCAAAGTTGATAAACAGACAGCATTGTTGGATGCAGATGATCCTGTGTCACAACTCCATAAGTGTGCATTTTACCTGAAGGACACTGAAAGAATGTATTTGTGTCTTTCTCAGGAGAGAATAATCCAGTTTCAGGTAATGTGCACTCAGTACAATACAGAATAAGTTTTTTTATGATTTTGATGTTTTGTACTCCCTTCTTCATTTTTTTGAAAGATGCTTAATAAAAACATTAGCTATGTCTTCTTCAGAAAACCGAAAATAATCTATCATTGTGACGTATAGTTCTTTCCTTGCTGAAATGTAATGTTACAGTTTTCAAGACAGTTCTCAACTATTCCAGAATCCCATGAATGGCTGCGTATTAGCCCTACCTGGAGATGGTCTTGGTCTTTGCTTACCTTGACTAAATTGGTATCTGTTTTGCAGTGATATGTATTACTTTTTGAATATCATAGTGAGTATTTGACTGTGCCTGCAGCATTATTTAGTCATTATGTGGTTGTGTGTGTTAGGTGGGCACCTATCTCCACATCCAAGTGTGCACTAATGACTGTAGAGTAGGATTGATTGATGAATGGCTGTTATCTGTAAACAGCTTCCCCTACCATTTGGCAGTGACAAATGCTTTTAGCTAATGTAGTGAGTGTGAAAGATATTTGTATTAGAATGGGGTTGATTTTGTAATCTCCACATATGTATTTATTGACTTTAAGTAGGTCTGATAACAGAAATCTTATTTTCTGGTAGATATGTCTGATAGATCTTGCTAAATCTTATTTTCAGGCAGTTGCGTCTTATTTCCCTTTTACAGGCTGTTAAATGATGGTGATAAAAGCATTGCCTTATTTACCTCACGTCTGAAGAATATGTGATAATTATTCTTTCTTGAGATCCAGCATGAGGCAAAGTATTAAACTGAAACTTGTCAAGGGATGGTGAATTTGCACAGCTGGTAAAGGGAGGTCTGCAGGAAAATAAATATGTTTCTTAATTGCTTTATTTGTTCCATTTTACAGAAAACTAAGATTGGCAAAAAGAGTGCCCTTAGTTCTAATCTAATGTAATGCTTTCAATTCAACAGTGACCTGTAAAATCACTGCTTATGTTCTATCCAAACAGGCGACTCCTTGCCCTAAAGAAGTAAATAAAGAGATGATCAATGATGGAGCTTCCTGGACAATCATAAGCACGGACAAGGCAGAGTACACATTCTATGAAGGCATGGGGCCTGTTTACGCACCAGTCACTCCTGTGCCTGTTGTTGAGAGCTTACAGGTAAAGTGAAGCATGCACTTTTATATGTATAAAATGGTGTGTGGTTTCACTAAGCTTGTGTTAGGCCAGCGACATGAACTTCCTGTAAATACTTAAGCAGCTTTAAGAAAGTGAAGTGCAACAGACAAAGGTGAAATGCACGAAACCAGTCCAAATGCAAAAGTGCACAAGAGTAAAAACTTTTCTTGCAAAAGTACCCCAGTCTTCAGGAAGTGGGGGTACTTTCTTACAGTGACAAAACTGTTCAGTTCATTATCCAAGAATTAACTTTCCTAATTGCACTGTCTTGGTATCACTTAACTTCCCATTTCTGTTAAACAGCTTACCACCTATAATGGTGCATACACCACTTCATGCATAGTCTGCTTGTTGTACTACAAAGTGCTGCAGTATGTCTGTGCGCAATTAACTTTGTATGAATTAACATTATGATATGTTCCATAGTGTCTTCTGTTGTCTGGAGCACAGTATGGCAATGGTTATGTTTAAATGTGTACTAACTTCTCTCTTAAGCCTTTGCCAGATTTAATATTTCAATTAAGATAATCATTTCTGTCTACTTACTTCTCTAGCCATTTATTTTTGGTATTAGATTATTGCGTCGCTTTTTCTGCCAAGACAGAAATTATGCTTGCCAGTTTAACAGTCAGTTCGATTTCTGTTGAAAGAGAGAAGTTCTCTGTTGCTCTTGGATGTGTTTTGTCCAACCTTCAATCTATTTTTCATTGTAATTTCCTTTGTATTTCTGTATATGCATTGTGCTTTTGTACCGCGCAGTCATTTAGCACATTCATTTTGATGTCCTTCCATATCACAGCTGCTGTATTCTTTACAGAAGGGATCTCTTGCCAAGGATAGCCCACTGTCTGGCCAGTATACCAAAGCTTTTTGGTCTTATAGGCACCATGCATCACGTGTGCTCCTTGCATATGGTGTAGGGCAATAAAGGTGACATATGGACGCAAACACAGAACTTCTTTGCTGCTAATCTGAACATTATTATCGAATATCTGTCTGAATGCCCTTTTGCCATGCTGGTTACCAAGCGGCTTTCAGGTAAGTGGCCCATTGGGGTTTCTACTCTCCTTTTTTCTGTAATATGGCATTTGTGTTAATGTCATCCAGGAAGATAAATTGTCAGTGTGGGAGGCAGATCCCCCATAAAGACTGTCAGAACCAGTGTCATTTTTCCTTGGGTCATTCCCACGAACATACACCGTGCTCTTTCTGCCAGATGTTTGTGCCTAAGACCTTACATAGTCATCTATCCTCCTTGTCTATATATCTTGAGAATCATAAGCTGTTGGCTCAGGGTGCTGTATTAGAATCCTTGCATCCCAAGGGTCAGCATCTGACAAGAAAAGGCCAAAAAGATTAGGTCTGATCTAGTTGCTGTTCAAGCTCTCCCCGGAAGTCTGTTTAGAGGCTAATGAAGGCCGTGAAGACTGTCTATTGCTTGCTCAGTTTCCTCTGGCGCAATCCCATCAGAAGCCAGCATGGATCCAAATTCTTGCACATCCATGAAGGCTTTTCCAATGCCATCACCTGATGTTAAGGGGGAGCCTCTCCTGATAATATCCGAGGGACCAAGGGAGATTCCTTAGATTTTTCTTAAGAAAGGAAATACCTACTGCCATTATTGAATCTCCTCAGCGGTCTGAATCTCCAAGTGTTTTTAGGGAAGACGTCCCACAAAAAAAGAAACGGAAAACTAAACATATCTCCCTCTGTTAAAGGTCCCAGCATGAGTTGCAGTATTTTACTCTGGATTTGTTTAATGGTCTTGAAGCCTTGATGTTCTTCGTGTTTCACTGTTGCAGTCAATACATTTGGGTAATCTGCGGGCAGGTTGCCCTCAGTCGACCTGATTAACAAAGTCTTGGGTCCTGCGTCGGTTGCTGTCCCTTCTTCCATGATGTCAGGTTGTCAGGGGGTATAAAACATGCAGCTGACGCCATTACATCAGTCTTTCTTGCTGCACGGTGCCAGAAGTAGAAGCAGTTCGCAAGTGCAGATTAGCCGACTCCTGAAATTTTCGCATTAGAGTTTCAGAACCAAAGTCTTCAACTAAAGCTAAGTACCCCATTGTGGAAACTTTTTCTTGCTCCTTACCGGTGTCAGTTTTGTTTGTTTGTGTCTTTTGGCTTTTCCCAGTTAGGGGTCGCCACAGCGGAACTCCGGTCTGCTAATTATTGGCAGTAGAGTTTTACGTGCTGGCTTACCAGGCCTAACGCACAACCTTCAACGAAGGAACGCCCGTTCACGCATGTTGCCACACAGAAGACGCTCTAACGGAGAATCGAACGGGCAATGTCTAACTGTGAGGCTACAACGCTACCACAGCACCACCACCGCAGTCTCCTTACCGATGTCAGTAAAAGTTAATAATTGCATTACTTGTGGGAAGCAAATTACCTCATAAGGATTTTTATTTGTACTGTATTCCTTGCCTAGGCCCAGATCATAACATGCCTTGTTGTCAGTTTTGTGCTAGATTTAACCAACGCACTATTAAGCATCTGTATATTTTTGCTTCAAAATATTTTGGATCCAGATTTAATTATCCTGAAATGTCATCGGTTAGCAATCCGAGTACTGGAGTTCACAAAAAACACAAAGAAAAAGACAGAGACAGACCGTTGCGGTCCAAAACAGTCGACGAAGCTTCTCCTAAGCCAGTCACCAGTTCACCGGTACTCAGTGAGGTGCTTTTGCAGTCCCTGATACCCGCTACTTTTGAGTCACAGGCCTCTACCAAGACCCATGCGGAGTCCGGTACGCCGCGAGATTCTCAGAGTATTGAACCTGTGAATGTCTCTCCCTTGGATGGGTCCAGAGCTGCTGAGCAGGCACCGGCTTCTGAGGGTGTTTCCAGGCCTCAACATTTTTATATAAAACGACACCAGCTT
Source organism: Protopterus annectens (assembly GCF_019279795.1). Classification (NCBI taxonomy): domain Eukaryota; kingdom Metazoa; phylum Chordata; order Ceratodontiformes; family Protopteridae; genus Protopterus; species Protopterus annectens. The sequence continues at coordinate 327,685,591 of NC_056729.1, read as the reverse complement.
CAAAAACAAGATCAAAAACATCTAAGTCTAAAAAACTGAGTCATGAGCCACGTGCTCAGGCCCCTATGCCTAAAAAACAAATGATCAAAATGGGTGAGGACTTAATTACCATGATCAGGGGTTCCCAACCCCCCCCCCCCCCTGCTAAGAGGCCTAGGCAAGACACTGATTATGAATCTTCAGATCAGGTTTCTATTTCTTCTGAGTCCTCTTCTGATCAGGAATTTTTTATACCACCCTCCGAGGATTCAGATGCAGAAGAATCCACCCCTTCTGCTTCTCCTCCTGAGGATTATTCTTTTGGAGAAACCTTGCATACATTAAGGGAACATTTTCATTGGGAGAATCAGGATTTCTCTGAATAAAAAAAAAGAGGCTTAGGGACTTCCTTCTTCCTCAGCATAGGCCTTTGGCTATACCTCCTGTATTCGACATTGTTGATGTGTTTTCGGAATCAAGCATGGCTCCTGATTCCCTACCTCCGGCTCCTAGTAAGCCAGACAGATATTACAGGGTTCCTGACTCCCACAAATTTCTATTCAAAAATCCTGCTGCTGATCCTGAAACTATCTCACAGGGTCCCAAAGGTGTAAAGGCCTCAATAGCCAAAAATCCTACCCCTCTGATAGAGATTCCAGGGTGCTGGATAGATGGGAAAAGAAGGTTTATACGTCTGCAACCTTGGCAATTAGGGCCTTAAACTGCCATATGCTTAAATATCAACAGCATGTTATGGGCATATCGAAACAGAAAATTATGTCAATTTCTGATTGTGTGGAAAATAAAGAATTACAGGAATTATTGCATGGAGCAGAACAGGTTGGAAAGCATACTTTGCAATGTGGTTTTGATTCCTTGGAGGCCTCTTGCAGGGCCGCAGTTACTGGATTTGTGATTAGAAGGCATGCCTGGCTCGAGGGTCAAAATCTGCCTGATCATGTTAAGCTAAATTGTTGGATGCCCCTTTACAGCATGATACTCTGGTAATAAGGCAGAAGAGGTTTTAAAGAAAATGGAAGACGAAGCTAAATCTATGCAAACTGTAAAAGATTTCTTACAAGTACAGCCACCCAGATTCAGTAGGCACTGGCCTACTAAAAATTGGTCCTTTCCTGTATCCAACAGTGCCTCTCAAGGCAAATCCAGGCGCTCAAAAGGCTCTAGATACCAATCACAGGGTTCTTACAGGTCAAAGCAATGGGGTGCCTCCACCTCCAAATCTGGAGGAAACAAAGCACAACCCTACAGTAAGCAGTCTCAATGACTTCCCTCTACCATCACCAAGAACTTATCTTTTAGCAGGCCCCTTGGGGGGAAAATTAGCACTTCATGCTCAAAATTGGCAGTTAATTACCCAGGACAAGAGGGTATTAAACATAGTATCCCAAGGGTACAGATTTCATTTCCATACTCTGCCAATTCCAAACGGTTGGCCAGGTCTGCCACAAAATCAATGGGCAGAGGCTCAGAAACAAGTTACGTCCCTCATGGATATGGAGGCTATTCAACCAGTACCATAACAGGAAAAAGGACAAGGTTTTTATTCAAGACTGTTCCTGGTACCCAGAAAAGACCATGCCTGGCATCCAGTACTGGACTTATCGATTTTGAACACGTTCCTGGACATTCCAAAATTCCAAATGCTGACTTTACAACAGCTACTGCCTATGCTGGGCAAGAACGCTTGGTTAGTGACTCTAGACTTAAAAGAGGCATACCTGCATATCCCAATAAGGGAATCGAGGCATACCTGCATATCCCAATAAGGGAATCGTGCAAAAGATACCTCTGCTTCAAGGCAGGTTTTATGCATTACCAATTCTCTGCACTGCCCTTTGGTTTATCCACTGCGCCCAGGGTCTTTACAAAGTGCCTGGCACCAGTAATTGCATTTTGCAAACAAAGAAGCATACATATCTATCCTTACTTGGATGACTGTCTCATTCAAGCAGAGAACAAGGACATTCTTCTTCAACATCTGGTGTTTGTAAAAAGGCTTCTAACGTGCCTAGGGTACACAATGAACAAAAAGAAATCACAACTGGTGCTCTCTCAAAAAATTATATTCCTAGGTGCAAGCTTGAATACAACTGCCTAGATGGCTTGCCTTACGTCAGATAAAGGCAACTGACTATAAACTTCAAACAGATGGCAACAAAAACCCAGTTATCTGCAAGACAAATTCTGCAGGTCTTGGGGTTCATGGCATCCTGCATTCTACTAATTCCATATGCAAGACTGCATATGAGGAACCTTCAATGGTATCTAAAAAGTTTATGGAGTCAACATTGTCACAGTCTGGAACCAATAATTCCTCTCATTCCCTGCCTACAACAGGAGTTTCTTTGGTGGGCAGAGACATGTCACCAAAACAATGGACTGTCATTCACACTACCCCCTGCCACCCAAACCCTAACTACAGACGCATCAGACTATGCTTGGGGGCGGGGGGCCCACCTGGCAGGGAGATGCATTCAGGGAATATGGAACCCAAAACAAATGCATCTGCATATCAACCAGAAAGAGATGCTAGCTGTTTAGAATGCCCTGACCGCCTTCAAGGACTTACTTCATCCAGGACAACTACTGATAAAGACGGACAACACCACGGTTATGTGGTACATAAGCAGGGGGGTACACATTCCTACCCCCTTTGCAGACTAGCCATGGCATTGTGGGACACAGCCTTGACTTACCAAGTACATCTTCAAGCTCAATTCCTGCCAGGAAAACAAAATACTCTGGCAGACAACCTAAGCAGAAATCTTATGGACCTTCGCAAGTGGAAGCTGGATCCACAAGTCTTCAGCATGGTAACACAGAAATGGGGGAGCCCAGACATAGATCTATATGCCTCTCCCCAAAATTATCAACTGGACAAATTCTGCACAGGGACTTATCACAGACAAGCATGGAAAGTGGATGCCCTATCCTTCAGTTGGAAAAACCTATCAGTCTACGCCTTTCCTCCTCTGCCTCTTCTCCCTAAGGTCTTACTAAAGGTCAGACAGGAAAAAACAAAAATGATCCTAATTGCTCCGGACTGGCCTCACCAGCACTGGTACCCAATTCTAAGGAATATGTCTCAACCCCCTCCTTGGTACTTGCCTCAAATACCTCATCTACTGTCTCAGCAGAACAATCAAATTCTGCACACTCTGCTCTAAACTCTGAACGTGGTAGCACGGCTGATCATGTAATTATTCAAACAACACCTCTCAGTAAATATGTTATGGATGTCATTTATTTTGGAAGTCATATGGCCTAGTACTAGAAAATCTTATGCTGATAAATTGAAGAGATTCTGTGCTTGGAACCAAGCACAAGGAAACGGACTAAGCAAAACCATATATCCCTCAGATTTTACACTACTTGACTGAGATGCTTGACAAGGGCCTATCCCTTCTCTTCAATAAAAATCCATGCCTCTGCCATCTATGCTCATTACAACACGGAGCCTCCCATCTTCTCTCATCCTCTGCTAAAACAGTATCTTAGAGGGGCCAAAAATTTAAGGTCTCTCAGAAGATCACCAAATCCTGCATGGGACCTCACATTTGTGCTGGAAAAACTCACCCTGCCTCCTTTTGAACCCGCAGCTACTGCGGATATAAAGTTTTTATCTTGGAAAACAGCTTTCCTTTTGGCAATCACTTCAACAAGAAGGGTTTCAGAACTACAGGCTCTCATGGCTGTGGAGCCTTTTATTACATTTTACCTGGACAGGGTGTCCCTCAGGGCAGATCCTTCCTTTTTGCCTAAGGTGGTATCCATTGTGGCTGTTAACCAAACTATTCATCTGCCAACATTTTACCTAAGTCCGCAGAACAAGGGGGAGCGGATTCTGCATTCATTGGACGTACACAGACAACTAACATTCTACTTAAACAGGACCAAATCTCGAAGAAAGTCTGAGCAACTACTGGTGGCATTTGCTTCAGGATCAGAAGGAAAGGCTATATCAAAGCAGACTGTTTCTAAGTGGATAAGCCAGTGAATTAGTTTCTGCTACTTGCATCATGGTAAACCTGTACCCAAGGGAGTCGGGTCACATTCCACCAGAACTGCCACTACCTCAGTAGCCTTTCTCAGAGGAGTTCCAACCAAAGACATTCTAGAAGCTGCTACTTGGAGCTCTGTTCATACCTTCACAAAGCATTATCATTTGCCTTTCTTCTCTAAATCCAGGGCAGGCTTTGCCACTGCAGTTCTGCAGGGCCTTATAGCCGCTCCTAATGCTATTTAGTTCCAGCCTCCCATCCATAGCTTTGGGATTCTACCCAAATGTAATGACTGCAACAGTGAAATACGAAGAACATAGTACAGTTGTGTGCACTTAACAGAAATGAAGATGTTTGAGTGCATTTACTGTTACAGTTCAGTTTACCCACCCGCCATCCCCCTTTCTATATCTCTTCTTTCCTTCACTATACTCTAAAGCCTTTGTGGTGTATTTGCTTTTAGTTGAAGGTAAAGTTTATGCTTCTAAAAGTATATTTATATATTTACTGTTTACTTGTATATATATTTTTGCTCCCCATTTGGGGGGCACCTGACATCTGGGGCAAGAAAAACTAAAGAAAATGGCGTCGGCTGCATGTTTTATACCCCTGACGACCTGACGTCATGGAAGAGGAGACAGCAACCGATGCAGGACCCAAGACTTTGTTATTCAGGCCGACTGAGAGCAACTTGCCAGCAGATTTCCCAAATGTAATGACTGCAACAGTGAATACACTCGAGCATCTGCATTTATAGTAAGTGTACACAACTGTACTTCCTGCAGGGCCTTATAGCTGGTCCTAATGCTGTATAATTCCCTCCACCCAACCATAGCTTTGGGAATTTACCCAAATGTAATGACTGCAACAGTGAAACACGAAGAACATAGTACAGTTGTGTACACTTACCATAAATTTAGATGTTCGTGTCTATTCACTGTTGCAGTCCTGGTTACCCTCCCTCCAGCCCCCTATTTTTCTCTGACTATATCTCTACTTTCTTTCACTATGCTTTTGGTGTATTTGCTTTTGGGACTGGAGGTATATTTCTTGTGTTTTTAATTTTATTTGCTCCCCATTTGGGGGGGCACCTGACATCTGGAGCAAGAAAAACTGATGTAATGGCGTCGGCTGCATGTTTTATACCCCTGACGACCTGACGTCATGGAAGAAGGGACAGCAACCAATGCAGGACCCAAGACTTTAATCAGGCCGACTGAGGGCAACCTGCCAGCAGATTACCCAAATGTAATGACTGCAACAGTGAATACACTCAAACATCTACATTTATGGTAAGTGTACACAACTGTACTTTAAGGAGCCCCTGTCCCCCCCATCTTCCACATCTGTTAAGAGGCCTAGAGATTTGGATTCTGGAGAAGAATCCCTGGCTTATTCTTCCCAAATTCCTTACACTCTGGACTGCATTTCAGAGGAAGAGGATTCTTTGAGTTCATATTCTCCCCTCCCATAGAAGAGTTGCCTTTGGGGATACTGTTGCCCGACTGTTACCAGTTCTTTGACAGTCAAAAAAGGTACCACGAGCTCCTTTAAATTAAGTATCCCAAACCATCAGCTACCCTTTTTGACACCTGTTCTGCTTCTGTAGCTCCTGACTCTGCCTCCAGAACCCAAGAAACCTGCCAAGTTCTACAAGGTGCCTGAGGACTGCAAGGTTTTGTACATGTGCCCTTCTGCTGAGCCTACAGTGCTCTGTTTCTTCTGGGGGAAAAAGCTTCTTTCTTGTAAGGATAGTTGGGCCATAGAAGGATTGGGCAAGAAAGCTTATACTGTTGTCATCCTCTCTTTTAAGACCATTAATTACCAAACCCATATGAATTTGTATGGTTTGGCCCTCCTTTCCCATGTATTTAAGGTGTGTCTGATTTTCCTGATTCTTCTCTGTCCCTGCTGGGGTTTATTTCTTAGGTTGCCTTTCACTCGATAAAATGCAGCTGATGCCTGTTCCATGGCTGTTGCCTTTGGTTCAGTGATGAGGTGTTATTCCTGGCTACGTCTTCAAGCTTTACTTGATACTAAGGCCAAGCTTTTGGATGCCCCTCTGGTTAACAAAGTTCTTTTTGGACACTTGCTGCTGACTTAAAGCCCCTCTAGGATAAGGGTAAAACCTTGCAGGAACTCAGAAATATTTCTGTCTCCCAGAAGCTTTCTTTTCAGGACAAGCCTGTTTCTATTTGATGTTTGGCCATCCTTTCTCCTTGGCCAGGTCCTCTTGTCTCTCGTCCTTTCTTTATCTCTTCCAGAACTGGCATCTGATCACTTCAGCCTGTTGGGTGCCATCTATTTTCTGTTAGGGGTATTTGTTGGTTTGGAAATCCCTTCCTCCCTTTTCAGGCATTCCTCAACCTCCTTGAGAACAGCTTCATCATTTTCCAGAGGTTCTGCATTCCCTTATGGATCAGGACACCATTCAACTTATCCCATTCACCCAGGTAGGGAAGAGTTTTTACTCCAGAATGATTCTGGTTCCTCGGAAGAAGGGTACATGGAGACCATTTCTGGATCTTTCTCTGCTGAACACCTTTCTCAATGTTCCTTCCTTCTGGATGTTCTCTTCAGACTTTTTCCCTCTTCTTTTTCCCCAGGCCTTTTTGATTTCTTTAGATGTTAAGGATGCATACCTTCACATCCCCATTCACCCTCTGCTCAGGACATTTTTACGTTTCTTGGTTTCTTTCTTGCACTTTTGAGTCTCTGATTTGCCCTTTGACCTTTCTGCTGCTCCAAGGGTATTCACCAAATGCCTCACTTCTGTCATTACTTTATGCAGGCTGCAGGGGATACAGAATTTTCCCTATCTAGACGACCTGCTCATTTAAGCTCCTTCTTCCAGTAATCTGCTGCAGGATCTCTCATTTACCATTTGTCTTTTACACAGTCAGTCCTGACACCTTTCCAGGATCATGTTTTCCTCGGTTACAGGCTTCAGACTGTTCTCATGCTGGCATCTCTCCTTGTTCCCAGGGTTCTGTCTCTGACAAACTTTTTCCAGACTCCTTCCTCCATCATGGCCAGGGAATTTCTCAGAGTTCTGAGATTTATGGCCTCCACTATTCCCATGTTCCCTCTCACTAGGCTCCATATGAGGAAATTTCATTGGTACGTAAAATTGGTGTGGCCTCAACATTGTTACCCTTTGGAGTTCCCTGTTCCTTTTCTCAAACTTGAGCTTCAGCGGTGGATTCATAAACTCTCTCAGTTCAGGGCTTCCCTTTCAGGCTTTATTTCGCTCAGGAGCTGTTCACAGATGCCTCAGACATGGGGTGGGAAGCTTCTTGTGGTCTGTAAAGGTCCAGGGTCTCTGGCTACCTCATCAGAGGTCTAACCATATCAGTGTAAAAGAGATGAGAGCTGTGTTTCTGACTTTGCAAGGTTTTCATTCCCTCTTTCATCCTGGTGCCCTCAGTTTTCACAGATAACACCACTGTGATGTGGATTGTCAACAGGCTAGGGGGCATGGTATCCTGTCTCCTTTGTAGACCAGCTCTTCAAGTCTGGGATCTAGCTATCCAGTATCAAGTGCCTCTTCAGGCATTTTACATTCCCTCAGAGCACAATCTTGTGTCAGACTGTGTGAGTAGGTACAAAGCACTGGCTCACGAGTTGATGCTTCACAGAGATGTGTTCCTGAACATAGTCTTTTGGTGGGGTATTCCTCAGTTACATCTTTTCACCTCCCCTCTGAACGGGTAACCTCCTCTCTTCTGTTCCAGAGTCCCAAGTCCTCTGGTTTACAAAGTGAGTGCCCTGTCTTTTCCTTGGGAGGGAATGTTTCTGTTGAGTGCTACACAAGATTAGGCAGGACTCTCACAAAATATTCCTGGGGACTCCTTTTTGACCAAAACATCAATTCCCTTTTTCTTTCTCACTTGGCCAGGGACAGTCACCACAAGGTGTCTCACCAGGTGGATCTTCTCACACAAGACAAGGGATCTCTTATCCTTCCTCACCTGTCCACTCTTCAAATGACATTGTGAGTGATAGGATTGTGATTGCTTTTCAGCGGGCATGCTCCAGGTTCTGCAGGAAGCTAGGAAACCCACTACCAGAAGAGTATATCTGAGCAAATGGAACACATTTTCTATCTGGTGCTTCTCTCGCTATCAGGATAGGATCCCCTATCTGTGGAGATTACTCTGGTTCTGTCTTATTTTTGTGATCTGCTCCATGCTGTTTTAGCATATTCTTCAGTTAAAGCTCATCTATCCACAATTTCTGCTCGTCTGCCCTTGAATATGCTCCCCTGGCCTGTTTTTTGAAGTCATTTAGTTTCTTTAATGCGTCATTCATATCAGGCCTCCTGTGAAGTCTATTCTACCTTCTTGAGACCTCAGTTTTGTACTTGAAAAATTGGTGCTTGGAAGACTCTTGTTTTGGCTCTTGCTTCAGCCAAGAGAGTGTCTGAGCTTCAGGATCTCACGGCTATTGCTCCTTTTTTTTTGTTTTTCACAGAGGCAAGGTGTAGCTTCAAACTAATCCTTCTTTTATGCCCAGTGTGGTCAGTCAGTTGTCTCTTAATCTATTCATCTTCCTTCATTTTTTCCTCCTTCACAGTCTGTCAATGAGAAGGTGGTTCTTACCTTGGATTAGTATAGACATCTCGGGTATTATTTAGATAAAACTGAAGTAATTTGCAAGTCTGAGCACGTTTTTCATCCCAGGACCTTGGGTTTAGCTGTTTCTAAGCAAACTTTCTCCTGGATTTCTAAGGCCATTTCTTTTTGTTGTTCTTTTGATGACAGACGTCTTTTTTTCAGCTGTAAAGGCACATTAGACATTTTCTGTTAGGGCAGTTGCCTCCTCTGGTGTCTTATTTAAGTGTTTGGATAACAAACTCTATCCTTGTGGCTGCTATTTAGTCCTCTGGTCATACTTCCATTAAACATTACAAGTTGGATGTTATTTCTAGGGCAAAGGCAGGTTTTGCCAGAGCTATCCTGCATGGGTTTATAGAGGGCAGTTCTGTGCCTTCCTCCCCCCAGGCTTCTTAGCAGAATACTGCAACAGTGATGTGGAAGGACATAGTACAGTTGTGTAAAATCTTACCATAACGGTAGATGTCCTTCTCTTCAGTGTTGCAGTGTTTGGTCCCTCCTTTGTCTCCCCTCTGAAGTTCTTCATGTTTCACTCTTGCAGTCATCACATTTGGGTTATCCCTGCCAGGGTAGCACTCAAGTCGGCCCGAATACCAGAGGCTTAGTATTTCTGCGTCGGTTGCTGTCACTTCAAGACTGACGTCAGGTCGTCAGTAGTATAAAGTAAGGCAGCCGACACCATTACATCAGTCTTTCTTGCCAAGGAGACCAAAGTAGAAGCAGTTCACACGAATGCTGGTCGGCCGCTACCTCAGTTTCGTCTACCGAATTAAAGTTGAAGTCTTATAAAGCTAAGTACCCCATTGGGGATCCTTTTTTCTTGCTCTAACCAGTGTCAGAAAAAGTTAACAATTTTATCGCCTGTGGAAAGCAAATACCACACCGAGACTTTCATTCTTACTGCGTCACTTGCTTAGGCCTAGACTACGATGTCCCCTGCTCTTGCTTTTGTGCTTTGTTCAACGCCACAACTATATGTCATCGGGCCCTTATTGTAGCTAGATATTTTCGCTCTCAGTCCTCTATTTCCGATATGTCTTCGGTAAGCCATCCCGACATCAGATCTTCCGAAAAAAACCTAAGGATATAGACAGGGACAGACCACACAGGTCCAAACCTACCGACGACGCTTCCGTTAAGCTAGTCGTCATTTCTCCGGTCCTCAGTGAGGTGCTTTTGCAGCCCCTGATGCCTGCTTCTGTGGATTCGCAGGCCACTACCAAGACACTTTTGGAGTTTGGTATGCCACAGAATTCTTTATCGACTAAGGATCCTGCAGTTGTCTCTACCTTGGATGGGTCTGGAGCTGCTGAGCATGCACCGGCTTCCAAGGAAGTACTTTGCACTACCAATTCTCTACACAAACTGATGACTTCTTTCGCGTCTTCTGTTCTTTCGAAAACTACTGAGTTTCTAAGGCCCAGGGTACGAACCGCACCCAAGAACCCGATGACCCCATCTCAGGCACTTGCTTCCTTGCCTCAGTCTCAAATGCTTAATGTGGCGGAAGACCTTAATATGTTGATCAGAGAAAGCCAAGCCACCCCTTCCAAAAGAAAGTGATTTGTCCCCTGTAGTCTTATCTGAATAAGAGTCCGATGACTCCAATGCCTCTAAATATGAAGATATGCAACCCCTCTCTGCTTAGGAGTATTCTGATGTAGAGGAATCCATTCCTTTAGCCTCTCCACCCAAAGATTTTTCCTTTGGGGAAGCCCTTCATACTTTAAGGGAGCATTTCCAATGGGAATGTTAGGACTACCCTCATTCTAAAAAGATACTCAGGGAATTTTTAGATCTTCCACAGCACAGACCCTTGGCCATTCCTCCTGTCCTGGATGTTGTGGATGTTGTTTTCATGGAATCTAGTTTAACTCCTGACGCCCTCCATCCCGCTCCCAGGAAACCTGACAGGTACTACAGAGTCCGTGACTCTTGCAAATTTCTTTTCAAAAATCCTACTGCTGACCCTGAGGTTAGCTCCCAGGGGCCTAAAGGAATTAAAGCAACTTCTGCTAAGAATCCCACCCTCTCAGATAGAGATTCCCAAGCTTTAGACAGATGGGGTAAAAAAGTATACACCTCTGCTACTCTTGCTATTAGAGCACTAAATTGTCAGTTCCATATGATAAAATTCTAGCAGATTACCATGGAACTCCTCTAACAAAAAATATCAACTTTTCCTGCTTGTGCAGAAAATAGTTAATGCATTCTGCAAGTCAAGTTATTAAGCACACCTTACAACGTGATTTTAACGTCCTAGAAGCATCTTGCAGGGCAGCAGTCACTGGTTCTGTCCTTAGAAGGCATGCTTGGCTTAAGGAACAGCCCTTGCCAGACCATATCAAATCCAAATTATTGGACGCACCCTTGCACAAAGACAACTTATTTGGCACCAAAGCAGAAGAGGTCTTATAAAAGATGGAAGAAAAAGCTAAATCTATGCAGACAGTTCAATAGTTCTTGCAGGTACAGCCACCGAGGTTCAGTAGGCATTGCTCCTCCAAGCACTGGTCCTTTCCTGCACCCTCCACGTCAGCTCAGCCCAGACCCCGGAGAAGCAGGCCCCCTAGACAACAGCCCCAGGGAATACAGAGATCTAAGCAATGGTCCTCTTCAAAAACCAGGGAGTGCTAAACCACCCCCTTATGGTAAGAACTCACAATGACAATGAGTTGCAAGATTTAATGCATTCTGCAAGTCCAAGTAACTAAGCACACCTTGGACTGTGGTTGTGATGCCCTAGAAGCATCTTGCAGGGCAGCAGTCACTGGTTCTGTCCTTAGAAGGCATGCTTGGCTTAAGGAGCAGCCCTTGCCAGACCATGTCAAATCTAAACTGTTGGATGCACCCTTGCACAAAGACAACTTATTTGGGACCAAGGAAGTGGAGATCTTAAAAAAGATGGAAGAAAAAGCTAAATCTATGCAGACAGTTAAGGATTTCCTGCAGGTCCAGCCACCCAGGTTCAGTAGGCATTGCCCCTCCAAACACTGGTCCTTTCCTGCCTCCTCCAGGTCAGTTCAGCCCAGACCCCAGGTAAGCAGACTCCCCAGACAACAGCCACAGGGAATGCAGAGATCAAAGCAATGGAGTATCTCCACTTCTAAAACCAGGGAGTGCAAAGCCACCCCCTCATGGTAAGAACTCACAATGACTCTCCACTTCCACCCCCTTCCTCTGCCCACCTGCACTTGCCCCTGGGAGGAAAATTCTCCTTCCATGCAAGCACCTGGGCCACCATTACCAGCGACCGCTGGGTCCTCAACATAGTGTCCCAGGGATGCAAAGTTTCTTTTCACACACTACCAACCCCAAAAGGGTTCCCAGATCTATCTCCAAACCAGTGGGCAGAGGCCAGAAAGCAAGTCCTTTCCCTCCTCTCCATGAGGGCAAATAGAACACTTTCCTGCAGAACTGATAGGCCAAGGTTTCTACTCCAGGCTCTTCTGGTACCCAGAAAAGAGGGCACATGGCGCCCCATCCTAGATTTATCCATTCTGAGTGCCTTCCTGGTGATACCAAAATTCAAAATGCTCACCCTTCAGCAACTACTACCTATGCTCTCCAAGGATGCCTGGCTAGCCACCCTAGACCTAAAAGAGGCCTACCTACACATCCCAATCAGGGAATTCATGCAGGAAATATCTACGTTTCAGGGCAGGATCTCTGCACTTTCAGCTCTTTTTGCTTCCCTTTGGTTTATATACTGCTCCCAGAGTTTGCACAAAATGCCTGGCTTCCGCCATTGCTTTTTGCAGGCAAAGAAATATTCAGATTTACCCATACTTAGACGACTGCCTAATTCAGGCAGACAATCAGGAAAAGCTGCTCAAGCACCTGACCTTTGTAAAGGACCTACTGACCTCCCTAGGATACACCATCAACGAAAAGAAATCCAAACTAGTACCCACCAAAAAATTATATTCCTGGGAGCAAGCCTGGACACAGCATCCCAGATGGCATTCCTTACACCAGAAAAGCAAACCTACCTGACAGCCTATTTCTCTCAACTAGCCACCAGACCCCAGTTATCCACAAGGAAAAATCCTGCAAGCTCTGGGGTTCATGGCATCTTGCATTCTACTCATTCCATATGCCAGACTGCAAATGAGGAAACTTCAATGGTACCTAAAAAGCCTTTGGTGTCAACACACTCAAGACCTGGAAACTCTTACACCAATGATACCTTGTCTAAGGAAAGATTTCCTTTGGTGGGCAGCAGCATACTACCACAACAAGGGACTACCCTTCTCACCGCCCAGACCCTCACCACAGACGCTTCAGACTATGCCTGGGGTGCACACCTGAACGATAGGTGCATACAGGGCCAATGGAGCCCACATCAAATACATCTGCACATCATCCAAAAAGAGTTGTTAGTTGTCCAGCACGCATTGACAGCTTTCAGACCCCTTCTCTCCCCAAGAGGCTCTACTGATCAAAACAGACAACACCACAGTGATATGGTATATCAAAAAGCAGGGAGGGACTCGCGTCTACCCGCTATGCAGGCTCGCCATGACCATTTGGCACGCAGCCTCAGCCATGCAACTACACCTGTTAGCACAATTCCTGCCAGGCTCTCTAAACTCTCTGGCAGACAACTTAAGCAGAAATCTTCTGGACCCACCCGGGTGGCAGCTAAACCAAAGAACCTTCACCCTTATAACTCAGAAGTGGGGCACCCCGAAGGTAGACCTCTTTTCTTCCCACTCCAACCATCAGCTCAGCAAGTTTTGCACCAGGGAGCCTCACTGCACGGCCTGGAAATTGGATGCTCTATCTTTGCAGTGGGTCAACCTCTCGGTCTGTGCATTTCCCCCACTAACTCTCATTACCAGGGTACTGCTCAAAATAAAGGAGGAAAAACTAAGGGCAATCCTGATTGCCCCAGACTGGCCACGCCAGCACTGGTACCCACTGCTGCACAGCCTGTCCCTTCTGCCACCATGGTATCTCCCTCAGATCCCAACACTCCTGACCCAGAGGGAAGGAGAATTCATGCATCCCCAATTGCAGACCCTCAGTTTGGCAACCTGGCTTATTCCCTGGCCACTGTACAAGCTGCCAATCCAAGTAAACAGGTTTTAAATGTTATACGTGAGGCCAGACGCCCTAGCACTAGAAAGTCTTATGCTGACAAATGGAAAAGGTTCTGCACCTAGAGCCAGGCTAAGGGAGCTACCTCTCATCCTGGATTACCTAGCTGACCTACTGAACAGTGGTCTATCCTTTTCCTGTATTAACATTCATGCCTCTGTTATCTCTGCTCATTTCAGCACTGAGTAACCTCTTTTCTCACACCCTGTCATTAAACAGTTTCTCAGAGGGGCTAGCAACTTGAGGCCTCCCAGAAGAGCACATACCCCAGCTTGGGACCTAAACTTTGTGTTAGAGCAACTCACTCTGCCCCCCTTTGAGTCAGCAGCTTCAGCAGAATTAAAGTTTCTCTCATGAAAGATAGCCTTGCTTCTGGCCATCACTTCAGCAAGAAGAGTATCCGAGCTACAAGCACTAATGGCTGTAGATCCCTTCATCATTTTCCATGTTGACAGGGTCTCCCTCAGGATTAAACCATCCTTCATGCAAAAAGTGGTGTCCAGTGTGGCTCTAAACCAATCCATTCATTTGCCCACCTTTTTCCCTAACCCACAAAACAAGGGGGAAAGAATACTGCACACTCTAGATGTGCACAGACAGCTCAGATTCTGTCTAGACAAGACTAAATCATTCAGAAAGACTGATCAGATCGTCAGCTTTGCTGCAGGAGCAGAGGGCAAAGCCGTATCTAAACAAACCTTTTCCAAATGGATGACATACTGCATCCATTTCTACCACAAGCAACAAGGGAAACCTCCCCCTAAGGGGGTCAGAACTCACTCTACCAGAGCAACCTCCATCTCTACAGCTTTCCTCAGAGGAGTCCCCACCAGTGACATCCTGGAGGCTGCAACATGGACATCTGTTCATACCCTCACCAAGCATTACCACCAGCCTATCCTTCTCCAAATCCAGGGCAGGCTTTGCCACTGCAGTCTTGTAGGGCATCCTAGCCAGCCCCCAGTCTTCTTGTCTGCCTTCACCCTTTTCCTCAGCTTTGGGAATCAACCCAAATATGATGACTGCAAAAGTGAAACACGAAGAACATAGTACAGTTGTGTACACTTACCATAGTGTATTCACTATTGCAGTCCTGGTTTCCCTCCCTCCATCCCCCCTTTCTCTCTGTCTCTCTTATTACAAGGAACTTTTTGGTATGTACTTTCTACTGGTGGGTTTCTTCCACCATATCCTGGCTCCCACTTGGGGGGGGGGTCCTGACAGGGCAATACAAACTGATGTAATGGCGTCAGCTGCCTTACTTTATACTACTGACGAACTAACGTCAGTCCTTATGTGACAGCAACCGAATCAAAAATACTAAGCCTCTGGTATTCGGGACGACTGAGGGCTGCCTTGGCAGGGATATCCCAAATGTGTTGACTGCAGCAGTGAATACACTCGAACATCTACATTTATGGTAAGTGTACAGAACTATACTTTCTGGCTCTTGCCCTGTCATTTTTTCCCCCTCTCCTGACTGAGTCTCTTTTTCTTTCTTGATATACATGCTCCTTTCTATTCCTGAGGGTATTCTGTTCTCAGAGTTTTTCATTTCTGAGTGTTTACTTCCATATGTCACTTTTATGCCTTACACCTTATACAGGGAGCATACGTGTGACATACAGCACCTAATAAGACCTTAAAAGCTCTGGTAAACTGGCTGGATGTTGGGCTATCCTTGGCAGGCGATCTCTACTGTAAAAAATACTGCAGTAGTGAAGAGAAGGACATCTACTGCTATGGTAAGATTTTGCACAACTATACTTTCCTCCTTTTAGTCCGGTTGGAAGATGCTACAGTGCTGCCAAGCCGTATGTCTACCTGTATTAACTTGTGCAGTGAGAAAGTAGAGTCTTCCTTAAATTACTTGCTTGGATTCTTTGTTTCTGAGCTTTCTTATAGATTTACATTGTTTAACTTGTGGTAAGCTTAACCTGTGCATATGCATAATTATCGCTACTCTGATTCTCATGTGACATTTAATTGCTCACAGACCTTATTTGCTTGCACTGAGGTAAAACTACCTTGGATGTAATCCTACTGCTACTGTATTGTTTTCACTTGCTTTTATCCATGGCAGTCTAACATCTTAAAACAAAACCATTATAGTATGTTCCAACTAGTACAAAGTAGTTACTTACTTTTAATTAACACAATGAGCGTAGTAGAGATCTAGGCAACTTAACAAGAAAGTCATAGCATTTATTTCTTGAAAGGATTGCTTGGCTCTTGGTCATTCTTAGACAAGGCACTACTCCCACCTCACACAGCCTTTACTGTGAGGTAGTTCTTTTATATGTTATATATTTACTGTGAGGGCAGTACTTTAATTTACTTAACTCTACCAGTACAAAACTTGCAATAGCAGCATTGGCTATTTTGGCGTCTCTCCATCAAACTTCTTATCTGTAGTCCCTTTATTCTGGATGTTGTGCTTGATTTATGAGAGTAATAAACTTGTGGATTATATTTACTGTAACTTTGAACCAGTCTTGTCGCACAGAATTAGGTCTCTTTCATTGGCTGGCCTATATCCATCAGTCCTTGCAAGTCGGAGTTGACTGCTTCTGTGCATTTTGACCCTAGATTATACTAGGACCAAAAAGCTGTATGCATTGCTATTTTATTTAGTTATTACCGATCCTTGTGAGAAATTGAATTACAGTAGCCATGAGAGTTGGTAAGAAGTTTCATTTATTTGCCTGCACAGAACTTTTTAATTGTTTTTATTCTTTTCACAGTTACAGTGTAATGTTGCGTTTGGACTTTGTATCTTGTGTTTTTTATCTTTGTTCTGAAGTGGCGTGAACATTTATATACTCAATACTGCATCTTTGATTGTTTACTGTTATTAAAAATTACCATTTTAGGTTTTCTTAGTAAGTCAGATGGGCCTCGTGTATGGCATGGACCTCCTTTCTTTGACACTTTGTGACTTACACCCCCGATCCCATCAGATATCTTTTTAAGGTGGAGGGGGGGATAGCCATAGATCGTCACTGGGATTTGACAGGATGATCAACTTTCATTAGGTTAGTGCAATAATACCCCAGGATGAAATATGCTTCAGGCAGGGAACCCTCTTATTCCAATGAGATGCTACTCCGGAAGCCTTTTATCTATATTAAGCTGGTTAGTGGAACCTCTGTTGCTCTGGTCCATAGAATCCTGTGCTAATGCACAGTGACTGTACAACAAAATGGCTGTAATTTCTGGCTTGCTGTGGATCAGTGAATTTATTTTCATAATGGAGGCCTTGCCGGATGATGATTTTCAGCCTACAGCTTGAATAATACTAGTTGCAGGATAAAAAAAAATATCTTTTTATTATATAGCATCCACTGAGCACTGTGAGTTAATGTATTCAAGAGTTTTTTGATTTCCTCATTGACCTAATGGTGTGGTTCCAGATTGTGGTTTGATGACTAGTCACTAGTTGTTACTGAAGATATTTTAGTCAGTATTGCAGTCGTAATTTCGTGAATGTCAATCAAGTGTGGAGTCTTTTACCTAGCCGGTGTTTCAGAGCTTTACCCCCCCATCCCTCTTATGTTGACCTTACGTCTTCCAATCTCTGCACATCTCCACATCTTGGTATAAAAGTAAACATACAGTTGTCCATCTTCAGTTCATTCTAGACATGTGGTATGATCCAGAAAGATGTTCTTGCAGTTGATAAGCCAGGCCAGGGTAAGAACACAGATAAGTTGCCCCTAGAGGACAGAGTATCTACCATTTCTGTAGATTGTGTTATGTGCGGTGGTCATTGCAGAGACTTTGATTTTTTTTTTTTTTAATTGTAATGTCTCCTCAAAGCCAGACGTTCTCAAATGGAGGTTTGGGAATGCCAGACAAGTAGAACAAGAATGTCTGCAAACATGGATTAATTTCAAAGACAGGCATAGTACATTGCTTAGTCCTCAAGCACATTGTCTCATTTTGAGAAATCTGTATAAAACAAAAATTCAGGCCAAAAACTTTCAAGCCAGAGCAGATGCCATAGTAGCTCACCTGAACTATAACAAAATTGCAGCATTTATCTTCCTTACTTGTGATAGCATTGGATAGAGGTCATCTGGATGTCCAGCCACAAAAGCCATTGCTGTTGGCCTGAGAATGCCCTAGGGCCTTCTCGGCCCTAGGATGTTGGTAATGAGGGTGGTGATCATTCAGTCACTAGGCCCAGTATCTGAGAAATCTCCTTACCTGACAGTGCCCTTGTGGAGGAAGTCATGTCAGATGCCTCTGGCAGGCATGCCTGGATCAAGCAAAAAGCAGAATTATGTAAGGGTGGCTACTCTAATGTTTTTAGAGAAGATCTAAGAGGCCTTATCGCTACTAATTGTGAATGCCATCAATTGTATGGTGAATAAGAGGGCCTCGTCTACATCACAGGCTTATGTCAAATGCCGTAAGACAGAATGCTAGAAATCTCAGGCAGGGGTTATGTCTTTCTCCACGGTAAATTCACCAGTTTGCTTTTCAATGACCCAGGGTGCCTTGATCCTTTTATAAGACTGGTAAGTGGACCATGGCAGGCCATTGATGTCAGGTTAGCACCCCAGATGTATACAAGAGACCCATTTTGACCCATCCAGTTCAGTTTCTGTAGAGCCAGATATCAACCAGGAGGAGGAGGAGAACCATGACCTTGATTTGCGGTTTACTTCCTTTTCCCTAGGCTGCGATAATGACAGTGATGGCACCTTAGTCCCAGACTCCCTTCCAGCTGACCTTACATTTGGAGATAGTTTGACCCTTATGATGGACCATTTCCAATGGTCATTCTGAGGTTTGATGTCCAGAAGAAGGCTTTGGAGTTTCTTGGTTATGATGGTGATTTCCCCTGTGCTAGGACCATTGCTAGATGTGTTTGAAGCTAATTCCCAAGATCAAGATACTCAGCCCCCAGGAACCAGCAGGGGTGTCTTCTTTCCCCTTTATTATTTGCATTATATTTAGAACTAGTGGCAAAGAAAATAAGGGGCTCAGAAATTCAAGGATATAATTGGTATGGTAGTCAAGAAAAGATTGCTTTATTTGCAGATATTATTTTGTACCTGACAAAACCAGAAAAAAATGAGTGTTGTGGAACATTTTGAAACAGTTTCAGATCTTTTTGAGATACAAAATTAATTATGCTAAAACAAAGGCAGTAGCGATAAATTATGTTCCCACACATGAACTAGTTCAGGAATACCCATATTTATGGGGACATGATAAAATGAAATATTTAGGAGTATGAATTAAAATGATTCTACTGTGACAGCTAAGGATATGTGGGAAGAGACTAAAAAGATAATGCAAAAACTGAGAAAATGAAAGCGTTGTTATATGGATAGTAAAATACAGGAAGTTAAAATGTTTTAATCCCTTTAGTTTTATACACAGGTCAAGCATATTTTTATCAACCAGAGGAGAAGTTGTGGGTAGCAATTAATAAAAAGTTGAAGGTCTTTATCTGGGAGGGGAAGATGGCAAGAGTCAAGTGGGATAAGATGAGTCTTCCAATAGAACAGGGTGGATTGGGATTACTCAATTTGAAAGGGTATTTTAGAGCTACACAGTTAAGACTCCAGTGCGTAGAAGATGCAAAAACCTATAATTTAAAGTGGAAAGGCATGATTTTGAAACGAGGGGGACACTCAAGAAACAAGGCGAGACTGGGATTTTGGACACAGGCCTTTAAGGAGAATAACCAGTAATCATGCATAATATTATATCCATAAATTTGCAAAAAGTATTCTAAGAACTAAACCAACACGGGAATGGGGAAAGGAGATTCTGCTGCTAGGGATGACTGCAATTAGAGATACAAGCAACAGGGAAGACGGAGGGGGGCTGGAATTTATTGGAGAAAACTGGCAAAGGAACCAAGGTATTCGGAGCAAATAACTAGAGAGGGAAATACGATAGAATGGGAAGACGCCAAGAATTTATTTGGACTGCAGGTTAGAGATTGCCTTCCCTGTCAGGGAGTAATATCAGAGTAAAGGCAAAGAGAAAGAAATAGGGGGTCCTAAATGAAAGACCAGCACTGGTAGAGTTTTTAATGGAATCTAGAACAGAAGCTGCCATTAAAAAAGGAATAATTAGTAGAACATATATAAAATTGCACAATAACTGTAAGAATCAATCAGAGGAGTTTAGAAAGGATTGGTAAGAGAGATTGGATAAGCAATTCGTAAAGAACCAATGGGAGGATATATGTATGCTTCTCAAATATGCAACAAAATCTACAAGATTTAGGATTTTTGCCTGGAAATGTTTGCATAGGTATTTTTATACCTCAAGTAGACTCCAGAGAATTTTTCCTCAGGTAGACAGTAAATGTTGGAGGGTGTGAAGGGGAAGAAAGAGGTGCTTGGGAACATATTTTCTGGGAGAGCAGTGTGTTGGCTGACTTTAAGAATTCCCTGCGGGATGCACTGTCGGAGATGCTCGATGGGCAGATTGGTCTGAGGAGGGAGATGATTTTTCTGAGGTATGATACAGAATCTGAATTGCCTAGACATGGTAAGGCCTTGCTGTGTCTAATAATGGTGGTTGCCAAAAAAGCAATTACCAGTAAATAGAAATCAAAATCTAAACCAGCTATACTGGAAGTAGTGAAAATAGTAATAAAGATAAAACTGAACTTGAGATCTTTACAAAAGGGTAAGAGCAAACTATGTAGGAAAAAATGGGAATTGTTGGAACAATACATACAAGGGAGGAATGAGGCCTAAAAGGCAGCAGGACTTAAATTAGCTATGTAATGTTTGAGTGAGAAAGATTGAGTAGATTATAAGTGATGTATAACGTTTGCAACTGGGTATGTGTCAGTATGGTTTGTGATGTAAAATGCTTGCGACTAGGATTGTCAGTGTGGTTTGTTTTCATTTATATAAATGTATGATTGTCCATGTAATAAGTGGTTTAATGAAGGTGTTCCTTGTTTAAAAAAAAAACAGGCATTGAATAATCTATGTAATTGCTTAGGTTATATGATATATAGCAATATATGTGAAATATGTGTATGTTGATATAGTTTGATTACTTTTATATGAATGTAAATGTGCCCGTGTCACAAGTGATAATTCAGTAAAGGTGTTTGGAGGAGGGGGGATCAACAGCCCCCACCTCCATAAAGGCCAGACAGATTTTATCGGATTCAGGGCACCATTCATTTCTTAATAAAAATTCAGTGTCAAGACGCTGATACCCTGTCTCTAGATGCAGTAAAAGTTGACAGGCTTCCACCTGAGAGAAATACTCTTCTACAGTGACAAGGACAGTAGGCTTGTTGCTAGATGATGTGAAAATTCTACTTCTGCCATTTCAGCTTTCAGAGCTCTGAATTGTCAGGTTCATATTTTGAAAATCCAGGCATGTAACTTAAAAGCAAATGCTGTAACTTAATGTCACAAAGAAGAAATCAGTAGCCTCCCTATAACAAATCATTTAGACAGATATTTGTTAGGTAGACACGGCATTAAGTGCATTTATGATGCTGTAGGCTTAGCCCGTAGGGAGCTGCCACTGGCACAGTAGTAAGAGGGCATGTTTGGCTCTCTGCACAACCATTAGCTTAAGAAATAAAAGCCATTCTGCTGTATGCCCTGTAGACAAGGAACTGCTTTAAGGACCACAGTTCTATGAAGCCTTAAGCACCTGAAAGCGAGGGGAGAGGAAAAGTCATGGATACAGACTAACACATGTTCCACTGTCCTACAAGTGTAGAGAGGTTACCTTAATAAAAAGGCACATTTTTAGAAAGCCAGGGAAAGGCAACCCTTTTTACAAAATGAAATGGCAAGATAACGAGAGGCCAGGAGGCTATCAGAGCTTTGACCCAACAAAAGATCATTTGTAGCTAACTAAACCTAAAGCCCTTATCCCCCTCTGTTTCTACACCCCAGTCCCAACACCCTGCATACTTGGAAGGGAGACTAATCGTTTGCTTGGAGGAGTGAAGGTCAAATCACATCATAAAGATAGGCGCTGGACAGCATTTGTTAGAGAAAAATACTTTAAAAAGACCAAAAGCATAAAGTTCAGTTCAGGTATCTTTATTCTTGCGCAAGGAGACAAAAAATGCAGTTACAGAGTTTGTATGACTAAATCAGGAAGTGTCACAGTTATTATACCTTTCTTTCAAGACATTGCCCACTATGACTGACGTAACAGATCACCAGTTCATAATTTTGTTATTTTACAGATATTTCTCATATTTCTAGCTGACTCTTCAAAGTTTAAAAAAGATTTTTCAGTAAACAGGATGGCCTTGATGACCACTGGTCAATTATAACTTTCATACTATGTGATGTTACAAGTCCAGGTACTATGGCTAATTCAAGCACAATGCAAGTACAGATTTCTGAAGCAGTTTATTGTTCTTTATATCTAACTATCTTGCAGCTTGTGCACTTTTTCATCAACACGAACAGAGCTCATTGTCTATAATGAATGGATCTACAGAAATTATTATTCTCCTTTTAATTTCCTGACCTAGCAGAAAATCACCTGCTTTCCAGTACATTTCCAAGGCATAAACATGTATTTTGCTGTGCTAGCAAACTAGGTCAGAGTGCATCTTGCAGTGTCAGAAAGCACAATTTCAGAAAAGCACATTTTCAGTCTCAAATAAAACTAATGCTGTATATAGAATAAAAACGTGTTAATCTTCCCTTATTAAAATAAGCATTGCACACATGTGTTAATACATATTTTTCTAACATTTCCCCCCTGTTAATACTTTTTATTCTATTTCAAAAGCATAAACAGTTTGTTTCTTCTCCTAACCTCTTCCTTTCAGGATTTGCAGCTAAGAGAGTCATTCAGTTTAAAACTTATGAAAGTGTTTTCTTTTTCAACAGTTCTTCGATTTCAGTACTTTGATACAAAGTCTCAGAAACTGACGTGTATAAAATCTTTGATTAATTTTTTCATGCAGGGAATTCCACAGCAAATGCATGCTCCTAACAATAGTAATCCCACAGAAATGGCAATCAGAATGTTCATTATGATGGAACCCCACCCCCCCAAACAAATTCTGGAAAAAGTCCGTCAGTGGGTTTGGGCCTGGCCTGGTCATGTCTGACACTTGTTGGATCACTTCCAAATGGTCATTAATTTCGTGCTTATTGTCGGGAATGAACGAACCGCACTCATCTTTGATTAAAGCGCATGTACCACCTCTCGCCGCTAGGGTGAAGTCAAGAGCCATGCGGTTTTGAAGCACCACAGTTCTCATTGCATTCAGTTCATCAGTCATTAATTCAAGAGCAGAAAAAGTTGCATTGCTCATGACCTCGAGAAGTTTGGATAGCTTTCTCAGTTCCCAAATTGATTTAACTGCACCATATGCAGGGGATATGCCAGCCCAGGATATGATAGTGTCACTCAAGTCCATGTGTGCTAGTTTACTTTAGTCTTTCACGGAGTTATGGTTCCTCCAGCCTGCTACGATCTGTCCCACTGGATTCTCAGGTTTCTTGATTGGATTTTCAGGTTTCTTTGCGACATCTCTGACGTTTCGAATTCTCCCATGAGGCAAAGCTGTAGTGTGTCGTATGGCCGGAACCAGGTAACCCAAAAAACAACTGCCGGACCAATTCTCAGGCAACCATTTGTATGCCTTTTTCCCACATATGAAATAACAGTTTTCTACCTTAGTATTGATATACACCTTCCCTGCATGAAACATTTTCTTATCTATAATAGATAGTTGCTTTAAAAGAATAGGATTATGTTGTATATCACTGACAGTTTTATGCAAGGACTCAAAATATGAGTCTTAATCTGCATCACAAATTGTTTCTGTATTTTTAGCATTTTTAGGTTTAATATAACATTTATACGAAACAGTCACATTACATCTGCTCCAACCTACTTGAATAGTGTCATTCTTAAAAAAGCATACAATTCCTGTTTGTGTAACAGGTAGAAATAATGCAATTTTGTCTCTAGATTTCACAGGTGTAGTCTCAAAAATCAAGTTTTCCCAGGTCTCATTGACCTCTAGGGGGACAGCAGCCATTAATAATCCCCCGTATGCTGTTGGTATAGCTGTGCAAATCCAACAATTTGAAATATTAAAAGTCTCAGCATACACATATTTGATTGCTTGGTAAGTGTTTAAAGTTCGGATGCCAGTCTATGAGTGTTGAATCACGTTTGTTCAGTCTAGCTGGTGTGGCTGAAGAAAAGAAAGGCCACAGCAAAAAGAACATTGTCACAAATGCAGTTATTAAGATGATTATGCAATACTGTTGAATATACTGCTGAAATCGTTCAGTATTTCTATTGTCTCTAGGTCTTGTCGTCATTTTACTGCTGCTGTGTGTTAGCAAGAGTTTTATCAAGTTCAAAGTTTTTGACTAGTTTACAGTGTGTCAAATGAATCCAAGATGAACGTTCATAATCTTGACTGCTGTGGGCATGCTCAGCAGTACTTGATACGGACCTTCCCACTTTGGTGTCGTCCAATTCTTCTTTTTGATTGTCTTCACTCAGACCCAAGTGCCTGGGGCTACTGCTACTTCGAAGGGGTTAGTTTGGTCTTTATCTGAAACAGAATTAAACTGTAAAAGATGTTTGTTATTTAGCATATTCCTCATGTAATCTGCAAGTGTCCAATCTGCTTCCTGGTCTGCAGGCATGAGAGGTTTCCACTGAGGTATATAATAAGCTCTTCCGAAAATCTTTTCAAAAGGTGTCAATCCTTTTGCATTTGGAACAGTTCTCATGCTCAACAGTGCCAGGGGCAAACAGTACACCCAATTCTTCTGTGTTTCTGCTATAAGCTTCTTAAGCTTGTTCTTTAAAACTCCATTGTGCCTTTCTACCAACCCTGCAGATTGAGGGTGATATGCACAGTGATGTTTTAAAGAAATCCCAAAGTACTGACTTGGCTGTTGTATAGTTTGGTTAACGAAATGTGTACCATTGTCACTGTAGATCCTTTCCGGTATGCCAAATCTAGGAATAATCTCTTTAACTAGGGTCTTTGCAACAGTGGCTGCATTTGGTTTACTAGTCGGAAAGGCCTCCACCCATGTGGAGAACATATCCACAATGACAAGGCAATACTTTTTGTTTTCACATTTGTTCAATTCTATGAAATCCATACAGATAGTATGAAATGGATACGGTGGTGTAGGGAAACTCTCTTGCTTGGGTTTTAATGCCCCTTGTGCATGATGTTTATTACAAGTGTGACATGACAGGCAAAATTTTTTAGTGTAGTTTGAAAACCCATACGTAGCGAACACCCGATTCACTAACTGTACCATCCCCCCTGTTGAGACATGGCTCTGCCCATGGCTTAACAAAGCTCTGCATATCTAAATAAATTAGACGGTAATATTGGTTTCCCTCTTTGGAGATGTACAGCCCTTCCTTGAGAATTGCTCCTCGTCTTTTCCATTTTTGTTTTTCAGCCTGTGTAGTAAGTGTCTGCATTGTTTTCAACATTTCTTAGTCTAAAATCTCAGAAGGTTGTAATTCCTCGTTCAAAAGAAATGCTTCTGAGGCTGCTTGCTTTGCAGCTGTGTCAGCTCTCGCATTGCCTTTTGAAATCCTATCTTGTTGTTTTGTATGAGCTATGCATTTACAAATAGCTACTTTCTGAGGCAACTGAATAGAATCTAACAAATCTAAAATAAACTGTGCATGGTTAATCGGTTTGCCAGTAGATGTCACCATTCCTTGATTCTTCCACTGTTGTGCAAAAACATGTGCAGTAGAAAAAGCATACTGGCTGTCTGTAAAAATGTTTACGCTTTTACCCTTTGCTAAGGTACATGCCCGTGTCAAGGCAATCAACTCTGCTGCTTGTGCAGATAAGTTATGTAGTAGAGGTTTCGCTTCTACAATCTCAGTATCAGAAACTACTGCATAACCTGTTAGGTTCTGTCCTGTAGGACTCCTTTTGCATGAGCAATCCACATAATATGTCACCTCGGCATCATCCAAGGGAACATCCGTGAGGTCTTTTCTAGGCAGTGTCTTTTGCTCAATTACCTGCAGGCAGTTATGGGGTGTGCCATCCACAGGAGTTGGGAGCAAGGTAGATGGATTCAAAGTAGTACATCGTTCAATTGTCATGTGAGGTTGGCTCAGCAATATAGTCATACAAGAAAGATGCCTAGCAGGGGAAAGATATGCTATTTTTTCTTGCAGTAAAATGATTGCGACTGCATGAGGCACTCTCAATGTGAGAGGGTGGAATAACACTACTGAGGCTGAAGCCTGCACTGCCATTGCAGCTGCAACTACTGCTTGTACACAGTGGGGGTAGAGACCGCGCCACTGGGTCCAGTTGTGATGAATAATAAGCAATGGGGCGTTTTGTCCCCATGCTGTTGAGTCAATACTGATGTCATATAACCTTACTTGCAATCTACAGTTTGGAAAAAACGTTTGTGATAATTTGGTAATCCTAAAACTAATGATGATGCTATCAATTGTTTCAGCTTGTAGAAAGTTAATTCTGCTTCTGGTGTCCACTGTATTAAATCTTGTGCTGCCATGGGCTTCTTAAAAATCAGGTCGGTTACAGGTGCAGATTCCAAAGCATAGTTTGGGATCCAGCTTCGACAAAAATTAGTCGTAACCAGGAAGGACATCATTTTCTTCTTGGCTGTGGGTTTTGGTGCTTGTAAGATCGCTACTTTTCTGTCCTCATCTAATGTTCTGCCATCTTTGGATATTACATATCCAAGGTATTTCACTTGTTTTCTCCAAAGCTGTAATTTATTTTTGCTTACTTTGTGTCCTTCAGCTGCTAGGAATTTTAATAATGCTATAGTATCTTCCTTACAATCTTGCTGGGTAGGGGCGGCCAGCAGGATGTCATCAACATAAAGTAAAATTTGACCACCTTTCGGTGGGATAAATCCCGCTAGATTACTTGCCATCTCCTGTGAGAATATTGTTGGACTTTCACTATAACCCTGTGGTAGTCGCGTATATGTATACCGTTTCCCCTGAAATGTAAATGCAAACCAATACTGGCTGTCAGGGTGTATCGGTATCGAAAAGAACGCATTGCTGATATCTACCACAGAAAAGTACTTCTGTTGAGGTTTTAAATCATTCAACAAGGTATGTGGATCTGGCACCGTAGGTGCTCTTGGTATTACTGCGTCATTTACCGCTTGTAAATCTTGGACCATACGCCATTCTCCGTTTGCTTTTCTAACTGGGAATAAGGGTGTGTTACATGGCGAATCGGGAGATTCTACCAGTATTCCCTTCTTAAGCAAAACTGCTATGATAGGTTTAATACCTGCCTCTGCATCTTTTCTCAATGGGTACTTTCTCTTTTGTGGTCTGAATGCTGACTTCGGCGTGATAGTAACTGGTCCTGCTGTGCGAATAAGTCCTATGTCTGATTTTCCTGTTGACCAGAGAGTTTCTGGTATGTCTAACAAAGCTTTTTCTTCCTCTTCTAATAAGAGGGCTTCTCAGCTGTCTTTGCTGGACTGCAAATGTACAGCTGGATGCGTTTGTGTTATCCAGTTCAGTTTCTGTTTTTGTATTCCCTGTTCTGACGGTTCTGATTCTGTTTTTCCCATTTTGTGACTTTTTCTCCTAGGTCTATCCATTTTAAATCTTCCTCTTTAGTTAAACTAACATGCAGTATTAGATTCGATTTGTAAAGTGAAAAGAACTCCTGGGGTAATGAACAGCTAACTACACTGTTTCCTTTCATGTCCCAGTATAAATTACACAGTACTAATCTGTTTGCATGATTTTTAAACAATTCTTGTTCATATTCTTTGTCAGGTCCTGGTGTATTACAGTAATGCAGAGTACAGTGCAACAGGTGTTGTATGTCAATGCAAAGGGAGGGGAACTTACTGATAGCTACATTCATTAACTCTTCAGTTACTGCTCCAGGGCCAGTTGTAACTAAGTCCTGGCTGTACCAGTAAAATGTTTCACTTTCTGTTTGCACTGCAAAAGTATTGGTCTGTCGCTGTGCTTCCATACCCTGCATGGTTGGAACTACTGCTATGCCTAATAGTTGCATAAGATCTCTGCCCAAAAGATTCACTGGGCATTTTGCAGAAACAACAATTTTGCTTTTCTGGGTTAATCCTGAAACAGGATCTGTTATTGTGATGTTATGGGAGAGAGCCTCCCGATACAGCTGTCCAATAGCTGCTTTTACTAGTATAAAGTCATGTGATTCTGAATTTTCTGGTAGTTTGGAGGGGTGTACCAGGGTCCGTGATGCCCCTGAATCACACAAAAATGTAACTTCCCTCCCTTCTACCAGGAGTGTCACTTCTGGTTTTGTGTCAGCCAAATAGAGTTCTAAACTCAGCAAGGCTAAGTCTAAGTCTAATATTTCATTTTCTTCGGTAGTTTCCTGCACTTCCTCTATTATCACATTCTCTGCTCCTTTTATCACATTGTCATTTGTCTTTTCTCTATTATTCCTATCTAGTGATTCTTGACTTTCATATAGTCAGTCCTCACCCTCATCGTTTTTGTCTTCTACTGCTGCTTTCTTATTTTTCCTGCAATCCCTTGCCATGTGTCCTTTTTTCCTGCATTTGAAGCACTCACCTCTTTTCTTTCTCCCTTCAAAGTCCTCTGATCGCTGATCAGATTGTTTGTTTCCCTGGGCATTGTTTTTGCCCTTTTGTCCGGACTGTACTAAATAAACTTCTCCATCTTCTACAGCAAATACTTGGGCTTTCTTTTTCTTTTTGTTGTTAAAATGCCTTTCGGCATGCCTAGCATATTCAAGCAGTGATTGTAATCTGCTTGTATGATGGTCTACCATGTGTTTAGTAATGAAACTACTTATGGGTGCAATACTGACTTTCAGAAATGCATTTTTTAACTGCTGCTCATATGGGGAATCTTGTGTCTGATCTTCAGGCACTTGCATTCCACAGTGATTGTTAAAACATTCCAATAATCTGGAAAAATATCTATCAACAGTTTCACTTTCTTGTTGGATGCATTGATTAATGCAAGTCCAGTCTGCCCTAGGATTCCATTTTTCAGAAATTCGGTCTGTCAGACCTTTCACTCTGTTGTCTAGTTCTGCGCTGCTATGTGGGAGGGGCCTAAGTGCAGCGTCACGGGGATTCCAGTTGCCACTGATCATGTGCCAGTCTGGACCTACTATTTGTCTGACTACTTTTTCTACTTTCTCTCCGTTTAAGTGATAACTTAATCTCATGCCCTGTAAGTCCTCTAAGAACTTTCTAAAATTAACTTTTGGATGGGGAATTCCCTCTGTGGCTTTCCGGATGTCTTCCGGTGTCCACGGTCTGTATACTAAGAGAGTTGGGTTCTGCCCTTCTTGTCCTGCTTGAGGATTTGGTACTTCTATGAGTGGGCATATCTCTTCTTCACTCATAGCTCGTGAATTTCCATTCATTTGATATAATTCAGTATCCCCTTTTAAATTACGTGTTCGAGACCTAGTCTCTATAGGATCTCTAACAAACGGTAGTGATTTTATAGGAACAACTGGATATCGTGGAGGTGGGTCAGTTTGTTCTTTTGCTTCATATTCCGGTAAGAGGGCTGGTAAGGGAACCGGGGTGGGCGGAGGGGCCGATGCTATAACCAAGTTATTATCCTCTTTGTCTAGAAACATTACTTTTGAATTTTTATTCTTTTGTTCTCTTCGGTTTGCTTCCTCAATCCACCTGTGTGCCTGAGGAACTCCTAATTTACGCTGTTTTTTAACCCGACCTTCAGAATCGGTTTTTAACTGTCTAAGTTTGATAAGCGAGGATCTTTCTAGTTTCCCATCAAATTCATATTTATTAACCCATATAGTATAATATTTAACTTTGTCGGCGCGCTGTGATTGCATATATTTTGCGTCTTCGGTTAACAGTGGGCTTTGGGGTCTTTTCGTTTTTGTGCACGTATTACCTATTTTGTTCTAACTTTTTAAATGTTACTTAACCCTTTTGTTTTTAATGTGGTACCACCAAGTGTTTACAGTCTCTTCAGACTACCTGCCTACTTTTCCCTGATCTATGACAAGATAGCAATATTTCTGTCGCTGAATTAAAAATTCTCACAGAACAAATACAATCAATTCCCTGATCTAAAACAGAAAAAAGTAGATTCACCTTACCTGAGCCTCAGCGATTGGTCACTCACTGTTCAAATGGAACCCGCCTTCAGTCGTAGATCAGAAAAGTGGCTGGCCTCTTTTGCACGACAATTCAGTCGGAGGTCTTTCAATGAAGAAGATCCGATGTGGTATCTTCCCTGCGCAGTTTCATGCCACCTGGCCCATCTGATCCCAGGCTAAACGAGGGTTTCCGGCTCCAAAGGACCAAAAAATGTTAGAGAAAAATACTTTAAAAAGACCAAAAGCATAAGGTTCAGTTCAGGTATCTTTATTCTTGCGCAAGGAGACAAAAAATGCAGTTACAGAATTTGTCTGACTAAATCAGGAAGTGTCACAGTTATTATACCTTTCTTTCAAGACATTGCCCACTATGGCTGACGTAACAGATCACCAGTTCATAATTTTATTTTACAGATATTTCTCATATTTCTAGCTGACTCTTCAAAGTTTAAAAAAGATTTTTCAGTAAACAGGATGGCCTTGACGACCACTGGTCAATTATAACTTTCTTACTATGTGATGTTACAAGTCTAGGTACTATGGCTAATTCAAGCACAATGCAAGTACAGATTTCTGAAGCAGTTTATTGTTCTTTATATCTAACTGTCTTGCAGCTTGTGCACTTTTTCATCAACACGAACAGAGCTTATTTTCTATAATGAATGGATCTACAGAAATTATTATTCTCCTTTTAATTTCCTGACCTAGCAGAAAATCACCTGCTTTCCAGTACATTTCCAAGGCATAAACATGTATTTTGCTGTGCTAGCAAACTAGGTCAGAGTGCATCTTGCAGTGTCAGAAAGCACAATTTCAGAAAAGCACATTTTCAGTCTCAAATAAAACTAATATAGAATAAAAACGTGTTAATCTTCCCTTATTAAAATAAGCATTACACACATGTGTTAATGCATATTTTTGTAACAGCATTGTAAAGAGCTTCCATCTAGGATTTAAGTCTGAATCCCCTGGTCAGAGGAGTGACAGATTTCCCAGGAGATCACAAGCTTCTGATTGTGCCCATTCTGCATCTGAAGTTTCAGCAAGGAACAGTACAAGTTTTCACCAGGGAGGTTAGAAGGCAAAGGCTTTTACTCAAGGCTCATCTTGGTTTCAAAAAAAGATGGCCCTTGGAGGCTCATTTTGGACATGCCAAAGTTTTAAACAAGTCCCCTTCAGTTTAAACATTTAAAATACTACAGGCTGTCCTTCCATTGCGAAGTTTCAGAGCATTCATGGTCAGTGTGGCTTTAAAAGGTGCATATTTGCACATTCTCATTTATCAAAAAGATTGAAGATTCCTAAGATTAAATGCAGAGGGTAGCTGCTTCCATATCTAATGCTGTCTTTTCTGTCAGCCTCAGTCATTGGGTATATCAAATCCAGTCTGGATCCAAGGCTGGCAAACAAACTTCAGCTCAAAGGCTCAAGCTCCACCTCCATTATGCACTGCCAGCTTTACTGCTTTCAGATCTCATTTACCATGCAAAGCAAATACAATCTATGATGTTGCCTGTCCCATCTGTTCTTTAACGGATGGGTAACTCTGTCTGATTTCAGCCACTCTTAAAATTTGGATCCATGACTCAGGTTCCTCCCTTTACCCACAATCCCCTCTTTGTTGCCAAATACCTCAAGTCTTGATACCTTAAAGCTAATGGTTTCTCCTCTAGCGGAGGAGCATAGGAAGCACAAATGTAAAAGGAGGTATTTGGGTTTCTCCCCAAGAATCCTTAACCGAAAACAGTGACTTCGATGAAGGGGAAGTTTCCCCAAGTCTTTGGAAGACATCACCTTCAGAGAGCTTAGGGAATGGCTCAGACAGAAGGGAAGTTGGTCAACTGATGCCTCTGGAGGAGTTTGTGTTTCTCGGCCTTTGGTACAGGCCTGTCTGCATCCCGGATGGTAACACCAGTGGACAGTTTGGTCGACTTTGTATCCCAGCAAGCCAGAAAGGAACTGACTGTACTATTACCCATCTCTTGCAAGATAGATAAAATTTCTGTCCCTGAAGGATAAGCATATTGGAGTAAGGGACCTGTCGTGGATACCATTTTATTAGTGGCAGCTGCAAAAAAAAAACTTTTTCCAATGACAGCACCTCTGCCCACCCCCCATAAAGATTCTAGGGCTCTGGACAGATATGGGAAGCATTTCTATGATTCAGTGACTTTTGGCTTGTAAGTGCTAAACTCTATGACTCATTTGACCAGACTGCAGAGGGATTTGACAAAAAAAATATATCAAAATCCCTGACAGGTGCCACGACTGTGGAGTCTCGTAGGACATTGGAATCACAGCTGGTGACCATGCAGTCTACTAGCCTTACTTTTTGTCACCATGCCTAGATGTGTCTATATGATTTCATGAAAGCGTCAAGACGTCCTCCTTGAAAGCCCTTTTAGATAAGACATCCTTATTTGGGCCCAAGGTCAAAGAAACCTTAGCCAGGAGTGGGCAGGATGACAAAACCTTGTCTGCTGTTGGAATCAGATGTTCATCATTAATACTGCCTCAGCGGTATATGGGTTCTGTGCCTGCACAAACCCACAATGACAGCTTTCCAGAGTTCAGAATTTCCTCCTGTGACTTTGTGTAAAATGGGATCAGCTAAGCCCCTCCCATCAGGAGAAGCCTAAACACACTCACAGGAAGTTAGTTCAGTCCTTTTAATGCCAGTTGTAGGAATAACACAGTTAAATCTCATCAGTAACTTGCATTGGTGGATTACCATCTTCCAGACTCAGATAAGATCCCCTTGGGAACTTCCCTTCATCTTTATTATTATATACTTTTGATTTCTTTATGTTTTGTTTAAATATGTGTATGTGTGCGCGCACATGTGTATCTATAGATGTGTATGTCTGTGTATTAACTTTTTATTTTAATATACTTGCTATATTTCTACTGCTGTTAAATCCTCTGGCAATTCTATCTTACTACTCTCTCTGTATGCTTAATACTGCTTTTAAGCAGTTACAGGGGTTTTCTGAAGTAAGTTGCACTAGGTGTTTTTCCCCCTACTTGATGGATCTTGATATGGCTGCCCCCCCCCCTCCCCAGTCAAATTCAGTTGCAACTAAAAAGTAAAAAAAAAACTCGACAAAAAACATGCCTCAGCTTAGAGTTTGCAAATCTGTTGTTGCCTTAAGATGGCCCGTAGTCCACTTATTTACTTGTCACCCCCTGATGTGATCCCATAGCCGTCTATGGTATGTGGGGTCAAGCACATACTTTGAGACTTTTCCAGTACCGGGTTCAGGTACTGGGGAACAAAGCCCTTCAGGTTTAAGAGAGGTCAGGATAAGAGACCTCTTGGCAGACATCATAGTCTGTCTTCAGATGCTTCATCCAGTAGTATAGTTCAAAGTAAAAAGAAACTGGAACTCAGCCACAGTGCAGACAGTCTTATAATTACCACATATAAGGCTGATGTGGTTTTGTTAGCCAAGAGTGTTTTACAGTCTGCTAATCTCTAAACAATTTGCTCCAATTTAGAATGACTGTGTGGATACCTTCTCTAGAGATTAGTATGTGGCTGCAGATTTTGATGGGACTGTGATGCAGACAGTGGTGAACACTGAGTCTGTCCAACCTAATTCTTCAGAAGATGATCAGGTTCAGAAACCCAAGCAAATGTTCATTTTTCGTAGATGCTAGCTAGAATTAGCGAGAGATTTGACTGGAAGTAATGTGGAGCTGTGCCACAGATTGGGATAGTGTATGATCTTATCGAGGATGAGATTACAAATGTTTTGGCTGTGCCTCCTCTGTTACTGGCATTAGAAGATATAATCTGTAAAACTGCAAGTAAAACCCTTTTGGCTAGTGAACCAGTTCCTGTAAAGGCTATGAGGAAATACAAGGTATATTCTGATCTTGCAGCTCTCTTTGCTCATTTATCAGCTGACCCAGCTGCAGTTTTTCAATCTGTGAGATCTAACAAGAGGGCCTTGCCAATTTTATCCAGGGGTGTAGGTTAAGAAGATGCCAAGTAGTTAGAATATCAGAGGAAGAATGTTGACTCAGGCAAGTAATTTAGTTTTTAGAATCTTAAATTATCAGCACTTTATATGGAAGTTCATTTTGTAATGTGCTTACAGTTTAGATGACGTTTCTGCATCTTTGCATGCGATATGAATGAGATTGTTTCTGATGTGAGACAGGTTTTGTAACCTGCCTTGAGGAGTGTCCGGGAGGGTGCGGACACAAATTTCTAGAAATGCAGCCATTTTTGTTGTATTGGTAAGGTATGCTTGGTTAATGGTATAAATACCATCTCGTGTTTCCCTGAAAAGAGGCTGCTAGCCTGGTGGGAAGTAACCCAGTTAACAAAAAATAAGTAGGTAGATACAATTTTCTGAAGATTTGAAAAATGATATTTTGAATGCTCCTTTTAAGTTCTGAATTTGTGTTTTGTCCTGCTGCCACCTGTTATCTTAAACAATGGGATACTAGAGATAAATTAATGCATGGGATATGTAGAATGTTTCATATTCCCAGGTTGTCCCCTTACAAGGCATCCATCTTCAAAGGGAAGAACAAACAAAAATCCCAGCCTAAAGAGAATCAAGTGCCAAGAGAAAATGGCAGGAGGATAATGCTTTCAAGTCAGTTAAAAGGAGATGTTCGTGTTTCACTGTTGTAGTCATTACATTAGGGTAATCTGCTGGCAGGTTGCCCTCAGTCAGCCTGAATAACAAAGTCTTGGGTCCTGCGTCAGTTGCTGTCTCCTCTTCCATGACGTCAGGGGTCTAAAACATGCAGCCAATGCCATTTTAATCTGTCTTTCTTGCCGCGCAGTGCCCGAAGCAGAAGGAGTTCGCAAGTGCCAGTCGGCCGACTCCTGAAATTTTTGTTTTCGAGTTTCAGAACCAAAGTCTTCAAACTAAAGCTAAGTACCCCGTTGAGGAAACTTTTTTTCTTGCTCCTTACCGATGTCAGTAAAAGTTAATTGTATTACTTGTGGGAAGCAAATACCTCATAAGTATTTTTCATTTGTACTGTATTCCTTGCCTGGGCCCTGACCACAACGTGCCTTACTGTTGGTTTTGTGCTAAATATAACCAACGCACTATTAAGCGTCGGTATATTTTTGCTTCTAAATACTTTGGCTCAAGATTTAACTATCCTGAAATGTCGTCGGTTAGCAATCCGACTACCGGAATTCACAAAAAACCCAAAGAAAAAGAGACCGTCGAGGTCCAAAATCAATGACAAAGCTTCTCCTAAGCCAGTCGCTGATTTGCCGGTACTCAATGAGGTGCTTTCGCAGCCCCTGATACCCACTACTTTTGATTCGCAGGCCTGTACCGAGACCCATTCGGAGTCTGGTATGCCACGAGATTGTTCAAGTATTGAACCTGCGGATGTCTCTCCCTTGGATGGGTCCGGAGCCGCTGAGCAGGCACCTGCTTTTGAGGGTGTTTTCAGGCCTAAAGATTTGTCTATTAAACCAATGCCACCATCACAAACAAGGCCAAAACCAACTTCTATGTCTAAAAAACCGGCGCATGAGCCACGTGTTCAGGCCCCTATGCCTAAAAATCAAATGATCAAAATGTCTTAGAATTTAATTACATTGATCAGGGGTTCCCAACCCCCTCTTGCTAAGAGGCCTAGGCAAGGCACTAATTATGAATCTTCAGGTCAGGTTTCCATTTCTTCTGATCAGGAATTTTCTATTCCCTCTTATGAGGATTCTGATGCAGAAGAATCCATCCCTTCTGCTTCTCCTCCTGAGGATTTTTGTTTTGGAGAAACTTTGCATACCTTAAGGGAACATTTTCATTGGGAGAGTCAGTTTTTTTCAGAATCCAAAAAGAGGCTTAGGGATTTTCTTCTTCTTCCTCAGCATAGGCCTTTGGCTATACCTCCTGTTTTAGACATTGTTGATGATGATTTCTCAGAATCCAGCTTGGCTCCTGATTCCCTGCCTCCGGCTCCTAGTAAGCCAGACCGATATTACAGGGTTCCTGACTCCCATAAGTTTCTTTTCAAAAATCCAACTGCTGACCCTGAAACAATTTCACAGGGTCCCAAGGGTGTTAAGGCTTCTACTGCTAAAAATCCTACCCCTTCTAATAGACACTCCAGGGCGCTGGATAGATGGGGTAAAAAGGTTTATACGTCTGCAACCCTGGCAATCAGGACTTTAAACTGTCAATTTCATATGCTTAAATTTGAACAGCATGTCATGGGCTTACTTAAACAGAAAATGATGTTGATTTCTGATTGTGTGGAAAATAGAGTTAAAGGATTTATTGCATTCAGCTGAACAAGTTGGAAAGCATACTTTGCAATGTGGTTTTGATTCCTTGGCGGCCTCTTGCAGGTCCACGGTAACTGGATCTGTGATGAGGCATGCTTGGCTCAAGGAGAAAAATCTGCCTGATCATGTTAAAGCTAAATTGTTGGATGCTCCTTTACAACAGGACAGTCTGTTTGGTAATAAGGCAGAAGAAGTTTGAAAAAGATGGAAGACAAAGCTAAATCTGTGCAAACTGTAAAAGATTTCTTGCAAGTGCAGCCACCCAGGTTCAGTAGGCACTGGCCTACTAAGAATTGGTCCTTTCCAGTACCCAACAAAGCCGCTCAGGTCAAACCCAGACACTCCAAAGGCTCCAGGTTTCAGTCACAAGGAACTTACTGAACAAAACAATGGGGTGCTTCCACCTCCAAATCTGGAAGTAGCAAAGCACCCCCCTATGGTAAACAGTCCCAATGACTTTCCTCTGCCATTTCCAAGCACTTATATTTTGGCAGCCCTTTTGGGGGGAAACTAGCACTTCATGCTCAAATTGGCATCTAATTACCCAGGACAAGTGCGTCTTAAATATAGTATCCCAGGGATACAGATTTCATTTCCACACGTTGCCAATTCCAAATGGATGGCCAGATCTGCCTCCAAATCAGTGGGCAGAGGCCCAGAAACAAGTCATGTCCCTCATGGATATGGGGGGGGCTATTCAACTAGTACCAGAAAAGGAAAAAGGACAAGGATTTTATTCAAGACTTTTCCTGGTACCCAGAAAAGACAAATCATGGCGTCCAATTCTGGACTTATCCATTCTAAAAAACCGTCCTGGACATTCCAAAATTCAAGATGCTGACTCTACAACAGTTACTGCCCATGCTAGGCAAGGATTCCTGGTTGGTAGCTCTAGACCTAAGAGGTTTACCTGCATATCCCAATAAGGAAATCTTGCAGAAGATACCTCCACTTCAAAGCAGGCTATTTGCATTACCAGTTCTCTGCACTGCCCTTCGGCTTATCTACTGCACCCTGGGTCTTCACAAAGTGCCTGGCACCAGTGATTGCATTTTTGCAAACAAAGAAACATTCAAATTTATCCTTATCTGGACGATTGTCTAATTCAGGCAGAAAACAAAGACACTCTTCTACAACATCTGGCATTTGTAAAAAGGCTTCTTAACATGCCTAGGGTACACCATAAACGAAAAGAAATCGCAACTGGTACCCTCTCAAGTAATTACATTCCTGGGTGCAAGCTTGAATACAACTGCCCAGATGGCTTACCTCACGCCAGACAAACAAATTCAATTGATAACATACTTCAAACAAGTGGCAAAAACCCAGCTATCTGCAAGACAAATTCTGCAGGCTTTGGGGTTCATGGCGTCCTGCATTCTACTAATTCCATATGCAAGACTGCATATGAGGAAACTTCAATGGTACCTAAAAAGCTTATGGAGTCAACATTGTCACAGCCTGGAAACAATAAATGTTCTTCGTGATTCACTGTTGCAGTCATTACATTTGGGTAATCTGCTGGCAGGTTGCCCTCAGTCGGCCAGAATAACAAAGTCTTGGGTCCTGCGTCGGTTGCTGTCTCCTCTTCCATGACGTCAGGTCATCAGGGGTCTAAAACATGCAGCCGATGCCATTTTAATCCGTCTTTCTTGTCGCGAGGTGCCCGAAGCAGAAGCAGTTCGCAAGTGCCAGTCGGCCGACTCCTGAAATTTTCATTTTCGAGTTTCAGAACCGAAGTCTTCAAATTAAAGCTAAGTACCCCGTTGGGGAAACTTTTGCTTGCTCCTTACCGATGTCAATAAAAGTTAATTGTATTACTTGTGGGAAGCAAATACCTCATAAGTATTTTCATTTGTACTGTATTCCTTGCTTAGGCCCTCACCACATCGTGCCTTGCTGTCGGTTTTGTGCTAAATTTAACCAACGCATTATTAAGCGTCTGTATATTTTTGCTTCTAAATATTTTGGTTCAAGATTTAACTACCCTGAAATGTCGTCGGTTAGCAAGCCGACTACTGGAATTGCCAAAAAAAACGCAAGGAAAAAGACAGACACAGACCGTCGAGGTCCAAAACCGACGACGAAGCTTCTCCTAAGCCAGTCGCTCGTTCGCCGGTACTCAGACCATTCGGAGTCCGGTATGCTGCGAGGTTCGCAAAGTATTGAACCCGCGGATGTCTCTCCCTTGGATGGATCCGGAGCCGCTGACCAGGCACCGGCTTCTGAGGGTGTTTTCAGGCCTCAACATTTTTATATTAAACCGACGCCATCAAGAAAAACAAGGTCAAAAATGACTTCTATGTCTAAAAAAAATGATGCATGAGCCACTTGCTCTGGCCCCTATGCCTAAAAAACAAATAATCAAAATGGCTGAGGATTTAATTACCTTGATCAGGGGTTCCCAACTCCCCCCCCCCCCCCGCTAAGAGGCTTAGGCAAGGCACTGATTATGAATCTTTAGATCAGGTTTCCATGTCTTCTGATCAGGAATTTTCTGTTCCACCTTATGAGGATTCTGATGCAGAGGAATCCATCCCTTCTGCATCTCCTCCAGAGGATTACTTTTTTGGAGAGACTTTGCATACTTTAAGGGAACATTTTCACTGGGAGAGTCAGGGCTTTGAATCAAAAAAGAGGCTTAAGGATTTCCTTCTTCTTCCTCAGCACAGGCCTTTGGCAGTACCTCCTGTATTAGACATTGTTGATGATTTGTTCGTGAAATCAAGCATGGCTCCTGATTCCCTGCCTCCGGCTCCTAGTAAGCCAGACAGATATTACAGGGTTCCTGACTCCCACAAATTTGTAAAAAGGTTTCTAGCATGCCTAGGGTACACCATAAATGAAAATAAATCACAACTGGTACCCTCTCAAATAATTACATTCCTGGGTGCAAGCTTGAACACAGCTGCCCAGATGGCTTACCTCACGCCAGACAAACAAATGCAATTGACAGCATACTTCAAACAAATGGCAACAAAAACCCACTTATCTGCAAGACAAATTCTGCAGGCTTTGGGGTTCATGGAATCCTACATTCTACTAATTCCATATGCGAGACTGCATATGAGGAAACTTCAGTGGTAC
Organism: Protopterus annectens; assembly: GCF_019279795.1. NCBI lineage: Eukaryota > Metazoa > Chordata > Ceratodontiformes > Protopteridae > Protopterus > Protopterus annectens. The sequence goes on along the minus strand of NC_056729.1, from coordinate 327,646,408 downwards.
CTAAAAAGTTTATGGAGTCAGCATTGTCACAGCCTGGAAACCATGATTCCTCTCATTCCCTGCCTACATCAGGAGTTTCTTTGGTGGACAGAGACATGTCACCAAAACAAGGGACTGTCATTCACTCTACCCCCTGTCACCCAAACGCTAACTACAGATGCATCAGACTATGCTTGGGTACCCACCTGGCAGGGAGATGCATTCAGGGCAAATGGAGCCCAAACCAAATGCATCTGCATATCAACTAGAAAGAAATGCTAGCTGTTCAGAATGCTCTGACAGCCTTCAAGGACTTACTTCATCTAGGACAACTACTGATAAAGACAGACAACACCACAGTTATGTGGTACATAAACAAGCAGGGGGGGGGTACCCTTTCCTACCCCCTTTGCAGACTAGCCATTGGCTTGTGGAACACAGCCTTGACTTACCAAATACATCTTCAAGCTCAATTCCTGCCAGGAAAGCAAAATACTCTGGCAGACAACCTAAGCAGAAATCTTATGGACCCGCACGAATGGAAACTGGATCCACAAATCTTCAGCGTGTTAACACAGAAATGGGAGAGCCCAGACATAGATCTGTTTTCCTCTGCCCAAAACTATCAGTTGGACAAATTCTGCACAAGAACTCATCACAAAAAAGCATGGAAAGTGGATGCTCTATCCTTCAGCTGGAAAAAAACTATCAAGGGTTGGGAGGGTGGCCTAATGGTTAAGGTGCTTGCCTTGCAAGTACAAGGTGCAGGGTTTGAGTCTTACAAGGGATATTTGGCTAGGCTTAAAATGGCTCGCAAGGGCAGTTAGCTTAGTACTAATCTATGAACCTATGAACCTAAGTCTATGCCTTTCTCCCTCTACCTCTACTCTCCAAGGTCTTACTAAAAGTCAGACAGAAAGAAAAAAACAAAAATGATTCTAATTGCTCCGGACTGGCCTCGCCAACACTGGTATCCGCTCCTAAGGAATATGTCACACCTTCCTCCTTGGTACTTGCCTCAAACACCTCATCTACAGTCTCAGCAGAACTATCAAATTCTGCACACTTGGCTCCAAACTCTGAATTTTGCAGCCTGGCTAATCAACTAATTATTCAAACCACATCTCTCAGTAAACCTGTGATGGATGTCATTTTGAAAGCCAGAAGGCCTATTACTAGAAAATCTTATGCTCATAAATGGAAGAGATTCTGTTCTTGGAACCAAGCACAAGGAATAGACACAGCAAAGCCCAATATTCCTCAGATTTTACAATACTTAACTGAGATGCTGGTAAGGGCCTATCTTTTTCTTCAATAAAAATCCATGCCTCTGCCATCTCGGCTCATTACAACACAGAGCCTCCCCTCTTTTCTCATCCACTGCTAAAATAGTATCTCAGAGGGGCCAAAAATTTAAGGCCTCCCAGGAGAACACCAACTCCTGCATGGGACATCAGTTTTGTGCTGGAAAAACTCACCCTGCCTCCTTTTGAACCAGCAGCCACTGTGGATATAAAATTGCAATTTTGGAAGGCAGCTTTTCTTTTGGCAGTCACTTCTGCTAGAAGGGTTTCATAACTACAGGCTCTCATGACAGTGGAGCCTTTCATTATATTTTATCCGTACAGGGTGGCCTTCAGGACCAATCCATCCTTTATGCCTAAGGTGGTATCCAGTGTGGCTCTTAATCAGACCATTCATCTGCCAACTTCTTTCCCAAATCCGCAGAACAAGGGGGAGCGGATTCTGCATTCATTGGATGTACACAGACAACTAAGATTCTACTTAAACAGGACAAAATCTCTAAGAAAGTCTGAGCAACTACTGGTGGCATTTGCCACAGAGGCAGAGGGGAAGGCTGTTTCAAAGCAGACCATTTCAAAATGGATAAGCCATTGTATTCATTTCTGCTACATGCACCATGGCAAACCTGTCCCCAAGGGGGATCAGATCCCATTCCACCAGGGCTGCATTTACTTCTGCAGCTTTTCTCAGAGGGGTTCCTACCAGAGACATTCTAGAGGCTGCTACTTGTAACTCAGTTTATACGTTCACCAAACATTACCATTTACCTCTCTTTTCTAAATCCAGCACAGGCTTTACCACTGCTGTCCTGCAGGGCCTTATAGCTGCTCCTAATGCTGTATAAATCCATCCTCCCATCCATAACTTTGGGATTCACCCAAATGTAATGACTGTAACAGTGAAACACGAAGAACATAGTACAGTTGTGTACACTTACCATAAATGTAGATGTTTGAGTGTATTCACTGTTGCAGTCCAAGTTACCCACCCGCCAGCCCTCTTTTTTTCTCTGATTATACCTCTTCTTTCATTCACTATGCTCAAAAGCCTTTTTAGTGTATTTGCTTTTAGTTGGAGGTACAATTTGTGTTCTAAATTACATATATATATATATATATATATATATATATATATATATATATATAAAATTTTTGCTCCTCATTTGGGGGGCACCTGACATCTGGGGCAAGAAAAACTGATTAAAATGGCGTTGGCTGCATGTTTTATACCCTTGACGACCTGATGTCATGGAAGAGGAGACAGCAACCGACTCAGGACCCAAGACTTTGTTATTTAAACCAACTGAGGGCAACCTGCCAGCAGATTACCCTAATGTAATGACTGCAACAGTGAATACACTTGAACATCTACATTTATGGTAAGTGTACACAACTGTACTTTACCTTCCCAAAAAGATCATTCCTGTCCCTTCCTCCTTTCTTTCCACCTCTTTCACCTTCCCCCAGGCTTTTGCTGAACCCAGCAGCCTAGCCACAAATGGGCTCAGACAAATGAGTGCTGAAAACATTTCAGAGAGGATACTTTTGGCCTTGAACAGAAAATTCCGTTCAGGAAGGGAAACCCCCCAGCAGCCACTAGACCAGACACATCTGTTCTTTCCAGTACTCCTTCACAAGTTGCAAGCAAAATTTATAGCACCACTTCCTGCACCACAAAAAGGAAAATGATTTTAATCCATAATCTTTTTGGTGCCCAAACAGGAGCTAAAATACCAGTGTTAGAGCTGTCTTACCCAAGTAACTTTATGAAAATACCCACATTCAAAATGCTTACCATGTCGTTGGTCCTACCCCTTTTTCCAGACCACTCTTCCTTAGTGACTTTTAGATCTGAAAGATGCGATGCTTATCACATTCCAGTTGCTCCCAACTTCAAGTTGAACCTACAAAAATCCTGTCTCACTTCCTTACAAAGAATTGTCTTCCTGAGGTGTATGACAGAGGAAAAAATAATGTCCTTTTCTACCAAAAGACAAAATCCTAACTTAAGAATATTTTCATTTTCAGAGATTTTTTTCTTCAAGAAGCTGCTATCGCAAGAGTTTCTCAGCATTCAAGGTCACATAGCATCGGTGATCCTCATGATGACCACTGACTAGACTCCATATGAGAAAGATTCTGTTTTTTTTTTTTTAATTGTTGGACCCAGCACCAGCATCCCTTAGCTTTTCCAGGTACCAGTACTGGAATTTGGGAAACAAGAGTTACAGAGGTGGGGGAATCAGATGTCTCTCAATCCAGGCCTGCCCTTCTCCTTCCAGACCTCAGTTCAATCAGTCCAAATGGACTAGTCAGACACTGGATGCAAAGCAGTGTCCAGGCATGTTTAGTTGTAAGGCTAATAGGGTCCTTCAGACACTAAAAAGAATATAAACTTCAGAGATCTTAGCAATGATTCAGGTCTTAAATGTTCTTCACCACTTGTGATCTCCAGGTCCCCTTTTACACCATAGTTATGTGGTGCCTGACCAAGCAAAGAGGGGGTACAGGGTCATACATATACCATCTTTATTGGTTGGCAGTGATGGTCTGGGAGCTAGCTCTACAGCATTCTGACATTTCAGGCCTCATACATCCCATCAAAGCAAAACATAGTGGCAGACAGACTAAACAGATCCAGGACAGACCCTCACGAGTGGAAACTCAAGACAAAAGTCTTCTAGGAATTGATCCAGATGTGGTAAACGCCTAAAGTAGATTTCTTCACCTCATTTTTGAAACAGACAATTTGAGAAATTCTGTTTGGGTCATCCTTACAGCCATGCTTAAAGGGCAGGTGCATTCTCATTCCCTTGGATGGGAATGTTCCTTTATACATTTCCACCCTTTCCACTGACACATAAAGTACTTCTGAAGCTTCAGAAAAAATTATCAAAGATCATCATAACGACCCGCTTGTGGCCTAGGCAAAGTGGGTTATCCTTTTTAATGGACTTTGCCAAGGGTAATTATCACAAGCTTCCACGCACTCTGGTTCTGCTCACAGAATATCGTAAGCAACTTGTGCACCCCATCTTAAAGCTGTTATAACTGACAGCCTGGATGATTCTGTCATAATACCTTTTAGGCACTTGTTCCATCAGGATGTGCAGCAGATATTGAAGGAAGCAAGAAAATCTGTAACTAGATAATCTTGTATTTACAAATGGAAGATGCTTTCTAGGTGGTGCCTGTCCAATAACAGAGGGCCCAATATGGTGTCTACCCCCTATGGTTTTGAAATATTTGTGCGAGCTACTCAATAATGTATCCTGCAGCTATCTCAGTTTGTATGCTCAGAGATCCCCACTTTCATCTCTGTTTCTGGTTAGTTTATGAAAGGAGTGTTGCACTTGAGACCCCCCCTCAAAAGCAGATTTACTTCTTCTTGGGATCTCAACTTTGTTCTTGAAAAATTGACCTTATCTCCCTATCAACCTGCCTTTCAAGTTGATTTAAAGTTCATCATTTGGAAAACTGTTTTGCGTATTGCTCTGACATCTGCAAGATGAATCTGAGCTGCAAGCTCTCGAGGGGCCAACTGTATCTAATTTTCCTCAAGGTCAGAATTGTTTTACACACTAATTTGTCTTTCATGCCAAAAGCCACTTTTGAATTTGTCCTGAATGGTGCCTTTAATCTCCCAGTTTTCTTTCCAGAACCGATAAGGGGGAGAAGATTCTGCATACCTTGGATGTGCACACAGGTTACTAATGTGACAGAACTAAACTCTTCAGGAAAGCTGAACAGCTGTTTATTCCCTATTCTGAGGCTAATGTCAACCTGTTTCAAAACAAATGATTGCTTATTGGTTGTCCCCTGCTGCTATTTTTCTTTTTTTACTCTCGCCATGGTAAATCTATTCCAGGCACTTTCCACTAGAGCCTCATCCTCTTCTGTGGTTTATTGGAAAGGAGTGGACTTTAGAAGCATTATAGAGGCAGCAACCTGGTCCTCTGTTCATACCTTTACAAAACACCTCAAACTGGATTCTTTCCAAGTTCTCAAGTTCCAGAGCAGGCTTTGCGAGGACCATTCTTCAGGAGCTCCTGGATTCTTATCCTTCCTTCTCCCAGGTAAGGTAAGCTTTGTGAAATTACCATATGTCACCGAGGCAGTGTGAATGATGAACATAATACAGTTGCATACGTCCTACTTGCCTTCAACAGTAGGTGTTTGAATTTCATACTGCCTCAGTGGCAGCACCCACCCACAACCCTACTTATTTTATATATAGTTAAACTGTATCCAACCTTGTATTGTTGGTTCGCTTTGGTAATTTTTGTTGGTGTTTTTTTCTTCAAATTGGTTGGTTTCAGACTATTCTTGCTTCTGGTCCTTCTTGGTTCTTCCTACTTAGCATTAAAAACCTGAACAACTGACAAAGGCTAGGCTTACCCTTATGGGAAGGGCTTAGCTGATCCCCTGCTGCAGAGATTCAGGAAGGACTTCTGAGCTCTAGAAAGCTACCAGTGTGGGTTTGTGTAGACACAGAACCCATATACAACTGAAACAGTGTGAAATTCAAACATCTGCTGCAGCATGTAAGTATGGCTTGTGCAACTGTACTTTTCTCTACACTTCAGAGGTTTTCATGTAACAACATGGATGGGAAATGTTTTTGGCTCCAGAAGTCCCAGAATTTTACCTGGGACACTTCTAATGATAAGACCCCCCCCCCCCCCAGGACTAAGGTAGGATCTTTAATGGATGTCACGGAAGGGGCAGAAACAGACACCAGACCGAGGAGTTTGTGTCCTTTCCCCAACAAGCCCTTCCAGTGTTCCTGAAATGTTGCCCAACTACACTTCTCTGGAGATGGTCTAAAGGCACTCCACTCTCCATTCCCCAAGCCTGTAAGACCATCACCCTTGTTTTTTGGGTATTGATGGTAATAACCAGATGTTATTCGTTCCTCTTCATGCCCCATCCTAACTTGAAATATTAGACCCTTCCAGACATTCCATCCTGGCAAGGAAGGGTAGCAGCACAGGAAATATTAATGCTGCTAACAAAGTGAGTAAGCCAAGAGGTCCCACCAGACCAGAGAGGATCTGGTGTCTGCTTAAGGTTACAAATCAGTATAATTCATACCTCTTTTTCTGAGGAAGGATGACTGGATATGCTCAGTGGATCTACAAGATGCCTACTATCACATTATACTAGCCAGGCAGTTCAGGCTGGGAGGTCATTTCCAGTTCAGAGGACTGCAGTTTGGTCTTGCCATAGCCCCCCTAGATGTTCATAAATGCATGCAGTGATAACAGTCTAACTCGGGTAGCAGGGGTTCTGCATGTTCCCATACTTAGAGGACTGACTCTTCACTGTCACCAAAAGGGATTCACTAATTCACGCAAGAGACTCCTTACTCTGCTTGTGCTCTTCCTTAAGAATTAGAGTAAATTTCAAAAAGTCCAAACTAAAACCAGCTCAAACCATAGAGTTGATAGGTTGCCACCTGGACAGTACCACAGAGATAGCCAGGCTTCCTCTAACCATACTATCACCTTTACTTCATCAAGCTTCACAGGTCTCGCAGCATCAGAATCATTGGGAATATCTAATTCTGTGGCTGTTGAATTCCATGGCAGTTGCTATCACTCTAGTTCAACATGCAAGGTTCTTGGACCCTGTCCATGCAGTAGTCCATAGCATATCACCTGATGCACCATCCCATCAGGTTTGTAAAGATCTGCCAGCAACATATCTCATGGTGGCTGACTTTCCCCCTGATGACCACCTTGGGACATTCCTTTGTAATTCCCCAACCAAGGACCATGGTGACATGTCCCCCTCTGGGGTGAGCAGGGCACATCAAAGGTAGGGTGGTCCAGGGTTAACTGGTCCCAGACCAAGGCCAACCTTCACATCTGTGTCCTGGTGATGCTGCCAGTCATCCTTGCATTGCAGTTCTTTCAGGATTATCTCTCCATGGTTGTGGTAATGATGCATATGGACAATGTCTGTGGTATGGTACATCATCAAGCAAGGAGGAACTCTGTTGTATCCATTATGTCAAGAGACCATCAGGGTGTGGCAGTGGGCACTGTCACCCCAGCACTTTCTTCTTGTAATGCACATCCCGGGCAAGTCTAATATCCTATCTACCTCACAAGTGGTTCCTCCATCTGTCAGTTGTGACAAAGAAGTTCAGTTGCTGGGGCCATTCCCGCTATGATCTGTTTGCAACTTTGACCAGTACCAAGTGCATCAGATTCTTTGCTTTGCCCTCTTAAGAGGGACAGTTTCATGATGGATGCTGTAGTCCATACTTGGTCCCTGAAACTCCTGTATGTTTACCTCTTGAGCCCTGTCATAGTCACCTTTTTTCAGATGTCCAGGTGCAAAGCAAAAATGATTCTCATTGCCCTCTTTTGGCCTTGACAGATTTGGTTCACCTTTCTTTGGCCTTGTCTAGTGTACCTACCCTGGGTTCTTGCTCCACTTCTGGATCTGATCTTTCACTCCTCCAACAAGCCTCACCCAAACATGAAATCTCTGACCGACTGGATGTTCTTCGTGTTTCACTGTTGCAGTCATCACATTTGGGTTATCTGCCTGCAGATGGCCCTCAGCCGGCCTGAATACCAGAGTCTTGAATTCTTGCGTCGATGCTCTCTCTTCTTCCATTACGTCAGGGGTATAAAACATGCAGCGGACGTCATTACATCAGCCTTTCTTGCCACACGGTGCCTGAAGCAGAAGTAGTTCGCAAGTCCTGGTCAGCAGACTCCTTAATTTTTTGTTTTCGAGTTTCAGAACCGAAGTCTTCAAAAAAGCTAAGTACCCCGTTGGGGATCCTTTTTTCTTGCTCTTAAGCGATGTCAGTTAAAGTTAACAATTGTCTTAACTGTGGAAAGCAAATAGCACATAAAGATTTTCATTCGTACTGCATTCCTTGCTTAGGCCCAGACCACAACGTCCCTCACTGTCAGTTTTGTGCCTTGTTCAACCCCCGAACTATTCGTCGTCTGGCTATATTTGCAGCAAATTAGTTTGGTACTCGGTGTAACTATCCAGAAATGGCTTTGATAAGCCATCCGACTACCGATATTCCGAAAAAAACTTAAGGATAAAGACAGAGACAGACCGCATAGGTCCAAAACTGCCGGCGATGCTTCCGTTAAGCTAGTCTCTAGTCCACCGGTACTCAGTGAGGCGCTTTCACAGCCCCTGATATCTGCTACTTCAGATTTGCAGGCCTCTACTGAGACCCATTCGGAGTCCAGTATGCCATGAGATGCTTCTTCAACTAACAAACCTGCGGATGTCTCTACTTTGGATGGGTCCGGAGCCGCTGGGCAGGCACCGGCTTCTGAGGGTGTATTCAGGCCTACAGACTTGCATTTTAAACTGATAGCATCTTCTTCATCCCGGCCTAAAACTCGACCCATGCCTAGAAAACCGACGTCCAAACCGCATGCTCAGGCCCATATGCCTAAAAAACAACTGCTTAGAATCCCTGAAGACCTTATTACCTTAATTAGGGGAAGCCAGCCTTCCCCTCTAAGAGACCTAGAACTGATTTTCCTTCTGATTCTTCAGATCAGGAATCTGATATTATTGTTTCTTCTGATTACCAGGATTTGCCCGTGTCTACCTATGAGGGTTCTGATGCAGAGGACTCCATTCCGTCTGCTTCCCCTCCAGAAGATCTTTCTTTTAGTGAAACCTTGCACACTCTTGGGGAGCATTTCTGCTGGGAAAGCCAGGATTACTCTGACTCCAAAAGAGGCTTAGGGAATTCTTACTCCTCCCTCAACACAGGCCTTTAGCTATCCCTCCTGTTCTGGACATTGTAGATGATGGTTTCTTAGAATCTAGCATTTCCCCAGACACTACCTCCAGCTCCCAGAAAACCTGACCGGTATTACAGAGTACCTGACTCTCACAAGTTCCTCTTCAAGAATCCTACTGCGGACCCAGAGACCATTTCCCAAGAACTTAAGGGCATTAAGGCTACTGCTGCCAAAAACCCTACCCCTTCTGGTTCTAGAGCCTTGGACAGATGGGGTAAGAAGGTATATACTTCTGCTACTTTGGCCATTAGAGCTTTAAATTGCCAGTTTCATTTGTTAAAGTACCAGCAGCATATTATATGACTACTTAAACAGAAAATTATGTTGATTCCTGACTGCTGAATGCAAAGAATTACAGGATTTAATGCATTCTGCAGAACAAGTTGGTAAACATACTTTGCAGTGTGGTTTTGATTCTTTAGAAGCATCTTGCAGGGCTGCTGTCACTGGGTCTGTACTTAGAAGGCATGCTTGGCTTAAGGAGCAAAACTTGCCAGAGCATGTTAAAGCTAAATTACTGGATGCTTCCTTAAACCAAGACCGCCTGTTTGGCAATAAAGCAGAAGTCATCCTCAAAAAGATGGAGGAAGAAGCTAAATCTATGCAAACTGTTAAAGATTTCCTGCAAGTACAGCCTCCCAGGTTTAGTAGGCATTGGCCTTCAAAGAACTGGTCCTTTCCAGCCTCTTCCAGGCCTTCTCAGCCCAAACCCAGGAACAGCAGACCACCTAGGTTACAGTCTCAGGCCATACACAGGCCTAAGCAGTGGGGGGCTCCCACTTCCAAAGAAGGGAGTAGTGAAACACCCCCCTATGGAAAAATGGCACAATGACTTAACCTTAACCCTTCCAAGCCCTCCTCCACTGCCTGCTCCCTTAGGAGGAAAACTCGCCCTACGTGCAAAAAACTGGAAACACATTACCCAGGACAGATGAGTTTTGAATATAGTTTCCCAAGGATACAGATTCCACTTCCACACCCTACCCAACCCCAAACGGTTGGCCAGACCTACCCCCAAATCAGTGGGCAGAGGCTCTACAGCAGGTTCTCTCTCTTCTAAGTGTCAGGGCTATTCAACCTGTCCCAGCAAAAGAAAGGGGACAAGGTTTTTATTCAGGACTTTTCCTGGTACCCAGAAAAGACAGCTCCTGGTGTCCTATCCTGGACCTCTATACTCTAAACACCTTTTTGGTTATCCCAAAATTCAAAATACTAACACTTCAACAGCTGCTTCCTATGCTAGGCAAAGATGTGTAGTTGGCAACCTTAGACTTAAAGGAAGCTTACCTACACATCCCAATAAGTGAATCTTGCAGGAAATACCTACGCTTCAGGGCAGGCACCATGCACTATCAGTTCTCTGCACTTCCCTTTGGCTTATCTACCGCTCCCAGGATATTCACAAAGTGTCTATCTCCAGCCATTGCATTTTGCAGGCATAGAAATATTCAGATATACCCATACTTGGACGATTGTCTGATTCAGGCAGAAAGCCAGGAATTGCTATTAAAACATCAGGCATTCGTAAAGAAACTTCTAATCTCACTGGCATACACCATAAACAAAAAGAAATCTCATCTTGTAGCCTGCCAACGGATTGTATTCCTGGGAGCAAGCTTGAACAGCACTTCCCAGATGGTTTTCCTCACTACAGAGAAACAAGTTTATTTGACAACCTACTTCAAAATACTGGCCACAAAGACCCAGCTTATCTGCAAGGAAAATTCTGCAAGCCCTGGGGTTCATGGCCTCTTGCATTCTACTAATTCCATATGCAAGACTGCATATGAGGAAACTACAATGGTATCTAAAAAGCCTATGGTGTCAACATTCTCACGACCTGGAATCAATGATTCCTATCATTCCTTGTATAAAGACAGAGTTCCTTTGATGAGCAGAGGCCTGCTACCACAACAAGGGGTTCCCTTTCACTCTACCCCCTGCCGCCCAAACCTTAACAACAGAGAAATCAGACTATGCATAGGGGGGCTCACTTGGCAAGGCAGTGCGTTCAGGGCTAATGGAACCTGAGACAGATGCACCTGCATATCAACCAAAAAGAAATGTGAGCTGTACAGAATTCCCTGACAGCTTTCAAAGACCACATTCTTCCGGGACAATTATTGGTAAAGACAGACCACACCACAGTTATGTGGTACATAAACAAGCAGAGAGGAACCCACTTGTACCCTCTCTGCAGACTAGCCATGGCTCTCTGGAGCACAGCCTTGAGCTGCCAAGTGCACCTACAGGCTCAATTCCTGCCAGGCAAGCTAAATTCTCTGGCAGACTACCTAAGCAGAAATCTCATGGACCCACACGAATGGAAACTGGATCCAAAAATATTCAACCTCTTGAGGAACAAATGGGGGACTCCAGAGATAGACCAGTTTGCCTTCCCTCAGAACTACCAACTGGGCAAATTCTGCACAAGGACTTCCCACAGTCAAGCTTGGAAAGTGGATGCCCTGTCCTTTACCTGGGAACACCTCTTGGTTTATGCCTTTCCCCCTCTGCCTCTCCTTTCAAAGGTTCTGCTAAAGATCAAACAGGCAAGCCAAGGACAATACTGATTGCACCAGACTGGCCACCCCAGCACTGGTACCCCCTCTTGCACAGTATGACACTGCTCGACCCATGGCACCTGCCTCAGATCCCTTCCCTGCTGTCCCAGCAGGTGGGCCAGATTCTGCACCCTCAGCTTCAAACCCTGAACCTTGCAGCCTGGCTAATTTCTTGAGCTTTCCAATAGCATCCCTCAGCAAGTAGGTGCTATATGTCATTCTGGAGGCAAAGGAGGCCTAGTACTAGAAAATGCTATGCTGAAAAGTGGAAAAGATACTGTAAACCCAGGGGATGGGCACAACGGTGCCCAGCTTACCACATATTCTTCAGTACTTAACAGAAATGCTCCACAAGGGTCTGTCCTTCTCGTCAATTAAAATTCATGCCTCTGCCATTTCAGCACATTAATACTGAACCACCCCTCTTCTCTTACCCTCTGTTAAAGCAATTCCTCAGAGGGGCCAAAAATGTAAGACATCCCCCCCCCCCAGAAGAGCCCCTACTCCAGCCTGGGACCTTAACTTTGTATTGGAAAAGCTCATTTTCCCTCCTTTCACGCCAACTGCAACTGCAGAGTTGAAATTCCTTTCTTGGAAAACAGCCTTCCTTCTAGCCATCACTTCAGCAAGAAGAGTGTCTGAATTACAGGCCCTCAGGGCAGTGGAGCCCTTCATTATTTTCCATGCAGACAAGGTTTCCCTCAGGACCAATCCTTCCTTTATGCCGAAGGTGGTGTCTAGTTTGGCCTTAAATCAGTCCATTCATTTGCTTACCTTTTTTCCCCGAATCCACAAAACAAAGGAGAACGAATACTGCACTACTTGGATGTGCACAGACAACTTAGATTTTATTTGGACAGGACTAAGCCTCTCAGAAAATCTGAACAGCTGCTAGTTGGCTTTGCTGTGGGGGAAGAGGGGAAGGCCATTTCAAAGTAAACCATTTCTAAATGGATAGTCTGTTGCATTCATTTCTGCCAAAAGCACCATGGAAAAACCTACCTCACAGGGGATAAGATCACACTCCAGGGCTGCATCTACTTCTACAGCCTTTCTCAGAGGAGTCACTACCAGGGGCATCCTAGAAGCTGCTACCTGGAGCTCTGTACATACCTTCACCAAGCATTACCACATGCCTATGTTTTCCAAATCCAGAGCTGGTTTTGCCACTGCAGTCTTGCAGGGCTTAATAGCTGGCCCTAATGTTCTCTAAACTTCCTCCTCCCTTCCTTAGCTTTGGGAATAAACCCAAATGTGATGACTGCAACAGTGAAACACGAAGAACATAGTACAGTTGTGTACACTTACCATAAATGTAGATGTTCGAGTGTATTCTCTGTTGCAGTCCTTGTTACCCTCCCTCCAGCCCCCTGACTTCTCTTGGCTATACCTTTCCTTCTTGTTTGGTGTATTTAAGCTTTCTGATGTATTTGCTTTTTGATGGAGGTGTAACATAACATATAGTTGCTTCCCATTGTGGGGGCACCTGACATCTGGGGCAAGAAAACTGAAGTAATGACATCAGCTGCATGTTTTATACCCCTGACGACCTGACATCATGGAAGAAGAGAGAGCATCCGACGCAGGAATCCAAGACTCTGGTATTCAGGCCAGCTGAGGGCTACCTGAAGGCAGATAACCCAAATGTGATGACTGCAACATTAATACACTCGAACATCTACATTTATGGTAAGTGTACACAACTGTACTTTTCTCCACTTCCATTGATGGTCAGAAATCCCAGATTTCAGGATTCTTGCATATTCTCATTTCCTCCCAAAAACCCACCACTGTGACGTCATAGAGAAGTAAATGGAAAAGCTTCTTTATTTGAGCTAATTCTAAGGATCTATATCCCTCTGTGGCACTGTTATGTTGGATTTCCTGGCTGGTCTCTTCAGTTTGTGGGCTAGTTATTCTTTGATTAAATTGCAGTTAGCTGCCATTTCTAATTTCATGTGAAAGAGCAGCGTGTTTCCATTGCTTCCCTAAGACTCTCCAGTGTAACTTCCATTGAGTTGGGCCTCATGTCCCTTTTGGTATCACTGTCTTGTTAGAGTTTTGACAAGGTTCTGTTTGTGCCTGCAGCTTTAGCAGATTTTAAATTCCTGTCTTAAACTTTGTTTTTTTGGTAGCTGTTTCATCAGCCAGGAGAGGATATCAAAGTTACAGGCCTTATCATGCATACCTCTGTATTTAATTTCCCATCAGGATAGCGTTTCCTTCAGGACTAATCAGCCTTCATTCCCATGGTGACTTGCGAAAGTAACTTAAACCAATCTTTACACTTTCTGGACTTATTTCCAAAATTTTTAAATAAAAGTAAGTATCTGTTCCACTCCTTAGATGTCCACCATGTGCCTTGATTTGCGCTGTATAAATGGGGCGGCCGCAGTGGTGCAGCGGTTAGAGTTGCCGCCTCACAGCAAGAGGTTCTCTAGTTCAATTCTCAGCTGGGGTGCCTTCTGTGTGGAGTCTGCATGTCCTCCCTGTGGTCGCGTGGGTTTCCTCTGGGTGCTCCGGTTTCCTCCCACATCCCAAAGACATGCTGTAGGTGGATTGGACACTATAAATTGGCCCTAGGTGTGAGTGTGTGCGCCTTCTGTGGAAGGTTGGGTGCCGGGCTGGCAACTCGACACCGTAAAACTCCACTGCCTATCATGAGCGGACAGGTGATCCGCTGTGGCGACCCCTAACCAGGAAAAAGCCGAAAGAAGAAGAAATTACCTTGGAAGGAATAATCAACTACTTGTTTCCATTTCTAAGGCAAAGTTAGGCTACAGCGTGTCTAAAGTTACGCTGTGCAAGTGGCTTTATGATTCTATTACCTTTGATTTCAGGGCTAAGGGATTGTCACTGCCCTCTAAACTGAGGGCACATTCTAACAAAGCAGTTGCTACCACAACCTCCTTTAACTGTGCTCCCGTTGATGACAGTTGTGCAGCAGTACGGTCCATAGTTATTACATTTACTTGTCATCATGAGCTCAACCAGCAAACCAGGTTCAGATCTACCTTTGTTTGTAACAGTGTTCTTCATATTTATCACTGCTGCAGTGTCTTAAGCTGTGTGTTATATCCGGTATAGAATATAACAGCCAGTCAGCTTCCAAAGCTTCAGGACACCTTCCACACACCCCTACTGTAAGTTGGCTCTAAAGACAGGTTTGGGTACCAAACCCTTCAGAGCTTTTCCTGCCCCCGAGGAAAGCGCCCTTGTTTGGTCTTTCAAGGATTGACTGTCTGCTTGCGCTGTTCTGTTGCTGGTAGACAAGTTCTGTGTATGTAAAAACACCCACATATTTCCTCAAGAGAAAAATTTAAACCAAGAAAAGTATATTTTAAGGTAGGAATGCATTTTTATTGATTGACGCACAATTTTACTGTACCTTTGAATGATAGTGAACTTTTGTTTCTGACAGCTTAAGAGTTAGTTTAAACATTCTAAAACATTTTTTTCTGTGGAGAAACTAAATTATTTTTGGGGTTTATAAAGTGTATTTGAGTGCTTTTTACTGTGTTTTAACTCAGAAAGTTACTTTTAACTGCTTTTTAAGTTATACTGGCTTGTGCTGCTTAGTTTTTACAGGAAAGAAGCACCATTTTCAGCTTGACCATGGAACAAACTACCGGTCCCATGGTAAGTCCTCCTACTAGCCACAAAAAGATAGTTAACTAAACAGCCTTTGTGTCTAGGGCAGGCTAATAATTTGCCTGAGCTGCATGTGGGCGACTCTGCTGTGCCCAAAGTTGATTCCTCAGACCACTAATTTTTCCCTGGATCCTTCTGATGTTAATCCATACGGCCACTGTGGACTGGAGGTTAACTGCTTACTCTGTGGTTGTTGGCATCTTCTCAGTGGACAAGGGAGAACCATTCTTGTCAGTCTTGGGAGAAGGGTCAGAGAAGGTGCCCTTGCTTACCAGAATGTTGTGCCCATCCCTGGGAAGCTATTGTTATTGTTAGTAAACCTATTTGCTCCAACTTTCCTGTGAAAAAGAAACTGAAAACTAAACATTTATCTTCTCTGCATCAGTTCCACTGGACAGGAATAGTTTATTAGTCTGTGTCCGGCATTCTTTGAGGGTATTTGTGTCTTTGGGGTCTTTTATGATTGTGCGTAGTTTGCAGTATCTGTGAACTTGGTCAGCCAGAGGTCTTGGATGTTGGCCTTGGCTTCATAGAAGTAGATGCCAAAAATGAGTGCTTCTCAGCACCGAGCCCTGAGGGACTGTTCTAGTTACTGGCTTTTTTTGTTGAGGTTAGCTCCCCTATCCTGACTTCTTGGGTCCTATCTGTGAGCCATCTTGCTAACTCGCAGTTGATGTAGGGGATTATACCTAATTTCTTGAGCTTTTCTGCAGTACCTGAGAGAGGGATTGTGTCGATTGCTTTGGTCAGGTCAATGTTGATAGTGTACAGCATTTTGCCCTCTTACATTGCCTTAATGATCCTCTCGAAGAAGTTAACCAGGTTGAGTAGGCATGACCTGTCCTTTGACAAAACCAAACTGGGTTAGCTCCAGTGTGAAGGTTCCCTGTGTCATCATTTATCATATCCATGATGATGATAACTCTTTTCATGGCTTTACATACAAGACTAGTCAAGTTTTTGTGGGTCAGTAGTGTCCTGGATTCAAGGATGACCTGTCCTTGTGCAGAGGAGTTTGGTTGCAGCCCTCCATTCATTATGCACAAAACCTGTTTGGAGACTGTGGTTAAATAATGATTTTAGTGGGCCAGATAGGTCTATTTGGCCTTGTAGTCAACATTGAGTACCTGTTCCCTAGTGATAGTTGGAGTTAAAGATTGGGAGTATTTCTTGAGATGTCTCTGGTGGAGAAAGGGGTAAAATTGGAGCTGAATTTATCTGTTGGGGTAGATTTGGTATAGCCTCTAGTTCGGTTATAGGTGGCTCCATTTACAGTTAGTTCAGCACATTATTGTGCATTGCCGTTGAGGTTGCCAACATGGCTGATGAATACCTTGTGATTGTCCTTCGGTATGAAGGGGGAGTTACTTGTACCCCAAATTTGGGTTTGATGGACTTAAATAGTCTCCTGGGTTGGGTGGGTTTAGTGTAATGGTTCATATCTTATGTTCATATCTTATATCTATGATTCATCGACACAACGTACAGGATTTGATTCTTACCTCAGGTTATTGGCTAGTCTTCAAATGGCCCTTCAGGGCATTTAGTCTAGTATTCACCTATGAGCCTATGAGTTTTGTTTGAAGGAGTTGTCTTGCTAGGCATGACGGTTCCTATTTTTGGCCATGATTTTCTTTTCCCTTTTGTTATACAACCTGTTGATGTTGGGATTTCATCAAAGTGGCTTCTTTTTTAGTTTATCTTGTGCTTATTTTGGGTAGGTGCTATTGCCTTTATGCAGCTGTATACATGTTTGTAAAGGGTATCACTTTCTAGTTCATTTCCCAGTTTATACAGACTGTTTTTTCCTTACTCAAGGATAATACCCCCTTCTACCCACAGTCCCACAAAAACCTAAAACTCGATCAAGTCAGTTTAATTTCCAGCTTGTCCCAACAACTACTATTAAAATTTTTTTTTTAAATCTGTGCAGCACAGTTTACGTGTTGAGTGTCTGAAAATCGCAGGCACTCTTGCCTACCTTGTCTCTATCATTATAAACTATTTATTTCAGAAAATTGTATCCCAGTCCTCTGGAAAGTCTTCTATTATACCCAGGTAAGGCACATCTATATACTTCTCCCCTTCTCTTCCTGGAAAACTATATATTCGCACTTCTTAAATTACCTAATCGATAATAACTTCCTCTCTAATACCCTGCATGGTTTTCGTCCCAAATATAGTATCACAACCGCCCTTCATTTTCACAAACAACTTAAACCAAATGAGAAATTCTCACTATTTGGTGTCATCTGTTTTCCTTGACGTATAAAAAGCATTCAGCACGGTCTCTCACCAAAGTCTACTCTTAGAAATTTCACTCCACAACTTCTTCCACTCAGCCCTGTTGTGGTTCCATAGCTATCTCACAAACACAGATCT
>NC_056729.1:327481229-327623729 GCF_019279795.1 Protopterus annectens | reverse complement strand
TAATTACATTATGTCGTCTGATACTCCGACTCCAGTTTTGAGTAAAAGACACAAAGATAAGGACTGACATATGAGGTCCGCGACTTCTACCGACACCACGCTAAAGCCGACTACAGGTGCTCCGGTTCTCAGCGAGGCGCCTACGCAGCCCCTGACTACCGATGACACTTCATTAGCAGTGTCTTCTGTGCCCGAGGTCGCAGGCTCTTCGGCCCACACCCCGACTACAGATACCGAAGCCACTCTTGGCGGGGAAACTCAGAGTTTAGACAGGCCTGCCACCTCTCATGGTGTCTTCAGGCCGCCGCCTTCTTTTTCCATTAAGGCTTTCACTAAATCTAAAGCAGCCATGCATACTAAAAGACAAGCTCCACAGGGCCCCTCTCAAGGCCCCATGCCTAAAAAGCAGATGCTCAAAATGGCTGAGGATTTGATTACTCTTATCAGGGGTTCTCAACCCCCCTCGGACAAAAGGCCCAGAGTGGAGGAAGAATACCCTTCCTCGGACCAAGCCTCCATTACTTCAGAACATTCTGAGGACCAGGAACATTCATACTCCCCTTTTGAAGATTCTGATGCAGAGGAGTCCATTCCCTCTGTCTTCCCGAGGATTACTCTTTTGGGGAAACCTTGCATACCTTGAGGGAACACTTCCACTGGGAAGGCCAAGAGTACTCAGACTCCAAGAAAAGGCTCAGGGGATTTCCTCTTGCTCCCTCAGCACAGGCCTCTGGCTATGCCTCCTGTCTAGGACATACTAGATGATGTGTATTCAGAGGCCAGCCTTAACCCAGATTCTTTACCTCCAGCTCCAGTCAAGCCTGACCGGTATTACCGGGTTCCTGATTCACACCAATTCCTATACAAAAGCCATGCGGCTGACCCAGAAACTATTTCACAGGGTCCCAAGGGAATTAAGGCCTCCACTGCCAAAAATCCATTACCTTCAGAGAGAGATTCCAGAGCTTTAGAAAGGTGGGGGAAAAAGGTATACACCTCGGCCACCTTAACCATGAGGGCATTAAACTGTCTGTTCCATATGTTAAAGTATCAACAGTTTTTGTTATCTCAGTTGAAAAGCAAAATGTCACAACCTGAACAACCAGACTTGAAGGAGTTGCAGGATTTGTTGCATAGTGCAGAGCAAGTGGGTAAACATACCTTGCAATGTGGTTTTGATGCTTTAGAGGCCTCATGTAGAGCTGCTGTTACAGGATCAGTCATACGTAGACATGCTTGGCTCAGAGCAAACCTTACCAGATCATGTCAAAGCAAAATTACTAGATGCACCTCTTCAAAAAGATGTATTGTTTGGTGTTAAAGCCGAGGAGGTATTAAAGAAAATGGAGGAAAAGGCAAAATCAATGCAAACAGTGAAAGATTTTCTACAGGTACAACCACCACGTTTCAGTAGAAATTGGCCTTCAAAAAATTGGTCCTTTCCAGCCACGGACAGACCTCAAAGAGGTAGATACAGGCGCCCGAGGGGTAGAGGGCAATCTCAAGGATCATTTAGAGGCAGACAATGGCAAGCACCTATGGTGAGGATAGTTCGCAGCCATACAGAAAGCAGAACCAATGACTTTCCCCTTTGCATGCCAAGCAAGGCTCAAATGGCAGCACCTTTAGGCGGAAAACTGGCATTATTTTCGAAAAATTGGCATATTGTCACAAAAGACAAATGGATCCTGGACATCATAGACAGAGGCTACAGATTCCACTTTCACACCCTTCCAAAAATGAGAGGCATGCCAAAACCTGCCACACAACCAAAGGGCAGAGGCACAAAACAAATTTCAGATCTCATGGGCATGAAAGCTATTCAAGAGGTACCTGCACAAGAACAGGGTCTAGGTTTTTATTCCAGACTATTCCTGGTACCAAGGAAGGGCAAAGATTGGATACCTATTTTGGACCTATCTATCCTAAACACATATTTACTCGTACCAAAATTCAAGATGCTCACATTATTTATTTTACATTTTATTTATTTTACATTTGTTTACCGGGCTAGTCCAACTGGATACATTTCCATTTTCAGCAGAGGCCCGGGGAGAAAAGCTCCACGTTGAAGTTAATACAAACAAAGTCTTTTACATAAAGAAAGTAATTAGTTAGTAAAATACATCAGAAATAAGGTTTATTCTAAATTCTAGTAATTAAAAAATATAAATAAGTAAGCACATTAACTCAAATTTCTTTACAGTACAAGATTGGAGAGATTATACTTTAGTAAAAACATTCAAGAAGAGTTTAATTAAAAAGTAAGTGTAAACCATAGAGATAAGTATATACATTCATAACAGAGGCTAAATACCAAGGGAGAGGTAGAGCAAAAACTACTCAAGGGCAAAGAGTAGAAACAGCAGAGAGAAGGAGATTTACAGAAAAGTAGTTAGTAGAATCATGAGATTAGTCAGGATTGATGCATGGGCATAGCCAGAGTGTTTTTAGATGTTGTTTGAGCTTTTGTTTAAAGAGGAAGGGTGATGAGATAGAAGTTAGAGTGGCTGGTAGACGATTCCAGTATTTACCTATAGTGTTGGCGAAAAGTGAATCACCTGCTATGTTATTGGACTTACTTAACTTGACCAGAAGTTTATTAGAGGAGCGTAAAGAATTTAGGTTAGAATAAGGCGAAATAAGGTCAGACAGTATAGGAGTATTTTTAGGTTGGTAAAAAATTCTGTGAGCAAAAGTAAGTTGGGAGAGCAATAGTGTATTTTCTAGTTCAAGCCAGTGTAGTTGTTGTAGATTGTGACAGTGGTGAGTTCGAAATGGGTTTCCGGTGGCCAATCTAGCAATGCTATAGTATGCATTTGCTAGTTTAGTAAGGTTATTTTTCTTTAGGTTTGTGTATATGGATGAGGCATAAAGAAGAGTAGAAATAAGATGAGAGTGTGCAAGTGTGATTTTTGCTTGTGGAGTTAAGAAGGTTTTAATTCTATATAAGGAGCCAAGCTTTCTATTAACAGTTTTAATAGTGTTATTAATATGATTATCAAAAGTGAGGTTATTGTCAATTAAAATACCCAATAGCTTAGTGGTAGAGTCAGGGGCTATATGTGTGCCATTGTTGGATGTAATTGTGAAGTCTAAGAGGGAGACTTAATATTAGGCCTAAAGAGTAGGAGTTTGGTTTTTAGCATTCAAAAGGAGGCAGCGTTCAAGAACCATGCCTCAACTGTGCTAAATACATTCTGTGTGAGGGTTAGTAGTTCAAGGGAGGAGTTTGCAGAGCATATGAGTGTGGAGTCGTCTGCATATTGAATACAAGTAGCTTGAGGTATTGCTGCATGTAAGTCATTTATGAATAAAGAGAAGAGGAGAGGTCCTAGGATGGACCCCTGTGGTACTCCAAGAGAGACTGGCAGAAGGGATGAAAGAGTATTATCCCAGAGAACTGCCTGTTGCCTGTTATTAAGGTAGGAAGTGAACCATTGAATAGCTTTGGTATCTAGAGAGAGGGATTCAAGGGTTTCTATGAGCATATTATGGTTTACCATGTCAAAGGCTTTTGACAGGTCTATAAAGAGTGCAGATGACAGAATATTATTATTGCAGTTTCTGTTTATACACTCAGTAAAAGATAGGAGAGCTGTTGTAGTACTATGAAATGGCCTAAAGCCATGTTGACAGTTGGCTAGTAGGTTATATCGAGTAAGGTGGTGCATTAGCTGATGATGAATACATTTCTCCGTGATTTTTGCTAAGGGAGATAAGAGTGCAATAGGTCTATAGTTAGAATAGTCATTTGAGCTACCACCTTTGTGTAAAGGAATTATGTGGGAAATTTTCCAGATAACAGGTATGGTACCCTCACTGATGGTTCTATTAATAATGAGAGATATGGGATAGGCAACTTCTTCAGCTGCTTTTTGAAGGTATTCAGATGGTAACTGATCAGCAGAAGGGGTACAAGGTTTGAGTTTTTGGATGAGTTTAAGGATGTAAGAAGTAGAGATGGGTTGTAGTTGGAATATAGGGAGATTAGTAGATGTGCCAGTATGCATATTTGCTTTACAGCAGCTTCTTCCCATGCTGGGCAAGAAGTCTTGGCTGGTAACATTGGACCTCAAGGAGGCATACCTGCATGTCCCAATCAGACAAGATTGCAGAAGATACCTCAGATTTCTTGCAGGTTCAACCCATTATCAATTCTCTGCATTGCCCTTTGGCTTATCTACTGTGCCCAGAGTGTTCACGAAATGCCTGGCATCAGTAATTGCCTTCTGCAGACTTCAAGGGATACAAATATACCCATATTTGGACGAATGCCTGATCCAAGCGGACAGCAAACACATACTTCTGAAACACCTGGCGTTTGTAATAATGTTGTTGAATTCTCTGGGATACACAGTCAACAAAAAGAAATCAAGACTAATACCCTCTCAAACGATAATTTTCCTGGGTGCCAGCTTGAATACAAACACCCAAATGGCCTACCTCACGCCAGAGAAACAAGGGCAACTAACTCAATACTTCAGAAAATGGGCAACCTTCACCAGGCTGACTGCAAGGAAAATCCTGCAGGCTCTGGGATTCATGGCATCTTGCATCCTGCTAATCCCATGTGCAAAGCTGCATATGAGGAAACTTCAATGGTACCTAAAAAACTTATGGTCTCAACACAGCCACAAGTTTGGAAACAATTATACCACTGATTCCATGTCTTCAAAAGGAATTTCTGTGGTGGGCTCAAGCATGCCAAAGAAACATAGGTCTCCCATTCTGCAAGCCTCAAGCAAATCAAGTCATCACAACAGACGCCTCTGACTACGCCTGGGGGGCGCACATGACAGATCGGTGCATTCTGGGCAAATGGTCACAAAAAGAAAAGCACCTACACATCAATCAAAAGGAAATGCTAGCAGTAATAAATGCTATTATGGCTTTCAAAGACCTACTGCATCCAGGCCAGCTATTGATAAGGACAGACAACACCACAGTGATGTGGTACATAAACAAACAGGGAGGAACCCATTCATATCCCCAATGCAGGCTAGCCATGTCTCTTTGGAACATGGCTCTGGAATTACAAATCCAACTTCAGGCACAGTTCCTGCCAGGCAAGGAAAACATGCTGGCAGACAACCTGAGCAGAAATATGACAGATCCACACGAATGGAAGTTGCATCCTCAAGTTTTTACAAAGATAATTCAAGCATGGGGAAGGCCAGACATAGATCACTTTGCCACCCACAGAAATTACCAATTGACAAAATTCTGCTCAAGGACCTTTCATCCACAGGCCTGGAAAGTGGACGCACTCTCTTTCAGTTGGACAACAATGACGGTTTATGCCTTTCCACCTCTTCCTCTGCTGCCCAAAGTTCTATTAAAAGCCAGAGCAGACCGACCAAAGATGATTCTCATTGCTCCAGACTGGCCAAGACAACACTGGTACCCACTCCTGAGGAGCCTGACGCATTCCCCACCATGGATCCTGCCTCTAATGCCTCTTCTACTGACTCAGCACAACTTCAAAACTCTTCACAGTCAGCTGAAAACACTCAATCTAGCCGCATGGAGGATTCCTTAAATTCACAACAGACCCTACTCTCCAAGGAGGTGCAGGATGTCATTTTGGAGGCCAGAAGGCCTTCTACTAGAAAAGCCTACTCCATAAAATGGAAACGGTTTTGTGCCTGGAATCAGAAAAAGGGTCAGAATCCTGGAATACTGAATTTACCTCAAATATTACAGTACCTAGCTGAGATGCTAAGCAGTGGACTTTCATTCTCCTCCATCAAAATCCATGCCTCAGCCATTTCTGCAGAATACAACACTGATCCTCCTTTATTCTCTCACCCTCTCTTAAGACAGTTCCTCAGAGGGGCTAAGAATATAAAACCCCAAGGAAGCAACCAGTACCTGCTTGGGACCTCAATTTCATTCTAGAAAAACTGACCCTGCCTCCTTTTGAGCCAGCTGCTTCAACAGAACTGCAATATTTGTCATGGAAAACAGCCTTCCTTCTGGCTATCACCTCAGCACGCAGGGTTTGAACTACAAGCCCTCATGGCTGTGCAGCCTTTCATCATTTTCCATCAGGACAGAGTTTCCTTACGAACCAATCCTTCCTTTATGCCAAAGGTAGTATCCAGGGTAGCCTTGAATCAGGCTATCCACTTACCTACCTTTTACCCTAATCCACAATACAAAGGGGAGAGACTACTACATTCCTTGGACATTCACAGACAGCTCCGTTATTATTTGGACAGAACAAAGCCTTTCAGAAAATCAGAGCAACTCTTTGTGTCCTATGCTACAGGTGCTCAAGGGAAGCCTATTTCCAAACAGACAATCTCAAAATGGATAGCCCACTGTATACGCTTTTGTTACTCTTTTCATGGTAAAACTGTACCTACAGGCATCAGATCTCACTCCACAAGGGCCTCAGCTACCTCTGCAGCTTTCCTCAGGGGGGGTTCCTACCAAAGATATTTTGGAAGCAGTCACTTGGAGTTCTGTACATACTTTCTCCAAGCACTATCACCTACCATTATACTCCAAATCTAGAGCGGGCTTTGCCACTGCAGTCTTGCAGGGCATCTTGGCTCCTACTAGTTCCACTTAGTGCCTACCACCCCTTTTTTAGCTTTGGGATTCTACCCATCTGTTATGACTGCAGCTGTATGCACGATGAACATAGTACAGTTTTGTACCTACCATAAATGTAGATGTTCGAGTGCTAATACAGCTGCAGTCCAGGTTTCCCTCCCTCCTTCCCCTCTTGGGATAGGCCTAATGGCTAACACCTCCTCATACAACCTCACTGGGGTATTCTTTTATGGTGTATTTGCTTGCAACTACTGTTTTTTGATTATATTGCATTGCATTATTACATAAATTTATGTTTTGCCTTCCTTCTGGGGGCACCTGACATCTGGGGCAAGAAAAACTGAAGAAAATGGCGTTGGCTGGTTCTTTTATACCCCTATCGCACTGACGTCAGGGAAGAAGCGACGACATCCGACGCCGGACCTAGACTTTGGAATTCGGCCGACCGAGGACCCGCCTGACTGCAGGAAAACCCATCTGTTATAACTGCAGCTGTATTAGCACTCGAACATCTACATTTATGGTAGATACAAAACTGTACTTTCATTTTCTTCACTTGAAAAATTATTATGGTTCATAACACTATTATGTTCCTCATTCTAATTTCCTTTTCCACTAATTCTTCAAATATCTTAAATACAAGATTCAGGGGTGAGTTAAAAGTACTCTTTCTATACAATGTTCAGTGTTTTGAATTTTCAATATTCTGGTCTCTGTTATGAAATTCAACGTTATGAAGCAGACTCGTGTGTGTGTGTGTGTGTGTGTGTGTGTATATATATGTATATATATCTATCTATATATATATATATATATATATATATATATATATATATATATATATATATGTATATCTATATATATATATATGTATATCTATATATATATATATATCTATATATATATATATCTATATCTATAAAATGCATGTGTATATATATATATATATATATATATTTATATATATATATTTATATATATATATATATATGTGTGTGTGTGTGTGTATATATATATATATATATATTTGTATATATATTATACACGCACTCATATTTCACTCCTTTTACACTAGTGTAACACTCTTATATCGGTAATATTCTTCCCTTGCTCTCTGTATTGTCTATTTTTATAGTGTACATGCTTGTGTAATTTTACTTACCATTGTTGGTATTTCTTTCTTACCATTGTTGGTATTTCTCTCATGTTTTCCTCCCCTTTCTATTTTATCTCTGAAGTCATCATGTCTGATAAAGGGCATGCAATTTCAAAAAATGTCCGAAGTGTGGACCTACATTACCCTTATCTAATGCCCATTTATTATGTCTGTATTCTTTAGGCCCTCAACATTTACAGGAGGATTGTACAAACCTAACTCTTCCTAACACTGTCCTAACATTACGTTCAAAAAAGCAATTTAACTCAGAACTCTTTCTAGCAGAACTAAAACAATGTAGTTGGTCTCCACTACAACATCTTCCCCTTAACGAAGCAGTAGAATACTTCAATTCCACATTCCTATCCATTCTAGACCATCATGCACCTTTACGAACTATTAGAACCAAAGCTAAACCAGCCCCCTGGCTCACCAATGACACTAGGCAAAAAATCACTCTCAGAAACAAATCCTGGGCAAAATGGCGCAGTACTAGGAATCTGACTGACCGCCAAACCTTCAGAGAACTTAGAAACAGTACAAAAAAAGCCATTCTGACAGACAAAAATAACTATTTTCTCTTATCTCAACAAACCTCCAACAAGCAACCCAAACAATTCTGGACTAGTATTAACAATCTTCTTTCCCCATGCCAATCTATCATCCCCAACCCACTAGGCTGCAACCCTGAAAATCCCTCACAAACAGCTAATGCCTTCAACTGTTTCTTCACAAATGCTATCCAAACTCTAGCTAGTCACCTATCCCCCAATACTGCAAACCTGCTTACATCTTCTGCTACTCTTCCTCCTCCTTTTCATTTTGAACCAATTCCTACCTCCTTTATCCTCTCACTCCTCCACAAATTAAAACCTACCACCCCTTCTGCAGACAGATTCCCTGCTGAATTCCTTCAAATAGGTGCCAAAGCTATCGCCTATCCCATCTGTATACCCTTAAACAGATCTATAAAAGAAGGAACTGTTCCTTCCGTCTGGAAAATATCTCATATTATTCCACTCCACAAAGGTGGGAACTCCAATGACTTCTCTAACTACCGTCATATAGCACTCTTATCCCCTCTTGCAAAAATATTGGAAAAATGCATACATAAACAACTACTAAACCACCTTCTCCAAAACAACCTACTTGCTACTTGTCCGCATGGATTTAGACCTTCCCACAGCACCTCCACTGCATTGCTCTCCTTTACTAATTCTATCAACTATAACCACAATAAAAATAGTCTATCATCTGCAGTCTTCATTGACTTATCTAAAGCTTTCGACATGGTTAATCACCAACTTCTTCTGCATATTCTTACTTCTCTCTCACTTGATCCTCCCTCCATAACTTGGTTCACATCTTACTTAGAAAACCGACAACAGGCAGTTCTCTGGAAAAACTCACTATCTGATCACCTTCCTATCTCTGTAAGGGTTCCTCAAGGCTCTATCCTAGGCCCCCTTCTATTTTCTATCTTTATTAATGACCTGCAAACAGCTATCCCAAACACTACCTGCATTCAATATGCAGACAACTTTACTATAATCTGTACAGCCACCTCTCAGACTGAACTCCAGTCTATTACCCAAAAAGCTTTTAACACTGTAGAACAATGGTTCTCTCAACGGTGCCTGCTCCTCAACCCTAAGAAAACTAAACTGCTACTCTTCTCACCAACCCGAAAGTCCACCCCTCTTCACTTCACTCTTACTTCCAACAACAGTACTGTTATCTCTCCTGATCTTACCACTAAGCTATTAGGAATAACTATAGACAACAATCTCAACTTTGATTCTCACATCAACAATACAATAAAATCAGTTAACAAAAAAATAGGATCACTATATAGAATCAAACCCTTTCTCACTCCACTAGCAAGGACCACAATAGCTAGAACCCACCTAATCTCTACTCTACTCTATGCCTCACCCATATTCACCAATCTCTCTAAAAATTACCTCAAACTAATAACATCCTATAATAATATTGCTAGATTTGCTACAGGATCTACTTTCAGAACCCATCACTGCCTGAACCTAAAACAACTAGGATGGCTTGAACTTCCCAACCACCTCAAACTCCAGCAGCTTACAGTAGTGCACAAGACCCTTTACCAACCTAGCCAAAACCCCAATACTTTCCAGTCTCATTACCCCTTACAATAACCTGAAACACCTGCGCTCTTCTAACAAACTTCTGATCCATACTACTAAAACTAACAGTTTAGCAGGAGATTGCTTGTTCTCCAACGCTGTTGGAAAAATATGGAATAAATTACCCTCTGAGATTACATCTCTCACTTCACTCCCACTGTTTAAAAGCAATCTAAAAGTGTATCTCAATAAACACTGGCTATGCTCTTGTACTAACCCTCTCTCCTCTTTCTTTTTTTCTTAATTCTTTCTCTTTCTTCTCTTTTCTTCTCTCCCTATATCTCTAATACATTTCCCTTCACACCTCAATGCATTTTTATCAATTCTTTGTTACATTTCATTGTAATTACTATGTATGATTTCAGTCTATACATTGTATTATGTAGTATTTGCTCACACACAAAAAAAAAAAAAAAAAACACCTTACAATAATATTTGTTTTGCTACTTCTTTATAAACCTTGTAATAAATACTGGAGCTTTTCTCCCCTGGCCTCTACTGAAAATGGACATATATCCAGCTAGACTAGCCCAGTCAACAAATGTAAAATAAAATAATAAAATAAATAAAATCTGTAAAAAATTCAATTTAAGGGCATTAGCAGATCAGAAAAATAAATTAATATTAAACGGTTTGCTTCCATCATCATTTGGAGAGGCTGTCTCTGGGGCGCAATCCCCCAGAAAGGAAATTAAGGAGATTTCCAAGGCCTTCTACTACTTCCACACCTTCGGAGCCACCAAAGAAAAAATCTAAATCGGATCTGAAATCTGCTCAGTCCTGTGTCCTTCAGATCTGATGAGAAAATCTTTGGGTCCTTGCTGTTCAGATCCAAAGATTCTGTCAAGGATGAGATATTCTCCAAAGTTGGATCCAGTTCTTCTAAGGTTCTCTCTCCCTTCCTGGAGAGATGCCATTCAAGGTCACCGTCCTTTGCCTCATGTCATTCTTCGAGGAGTCTAATAGAGAAAAATGTGGATAGGATGATGATGAAGTTCCTCTCTGCGCAGATTTAGATGGGTGTTATTCCAGCTCCTACCAACTCGGCTCATGAGCCCATCCATCTCATACTGCACCATTGTCTACACCTTCTCTAATCCCACCGGTTATTTGATTCCCTAGATCCAAACCTTCCAGGTCCATCCAACTCAGATCCACAGATATCTCTGTGCAAACTGGCTCCGACTTCTTCAGATCTGGATGACTCTGTGAGCCGAAGCTGCCTTATCAGGTCCGAAGCGTTGGAGTCGACTCCAAGGTTTTTGAAGTCATCTCTGCCCCTCAGAGCCTTGGCATTCAGTAGCTTGGCTCCAGTTTCTGCCTCAGGAGATTGCTCTTTGGGAAGAGGGAGGCAGTGAACCAGAAGCCTGTCTTCTCAGAGCTTCTGTCTTCTTTCTTTCTTTCCTGAGCTGTCTGCCTTCGAGGTAGTGAAGAGAGTGTTTTCTGTTCCAATAGGACAGATGGATCCAGCCCCTTTGGATCTCCAATCCAGTTCCCAAATGTGTTTGAGCTTGGAGCCACATCATTCTGTGCCACAAGAACAGCCAGCTCAAGGCCTCCAGATCACGCAACAGGGTAGTACAGTTTCTTCTGACACTTCACCAGATCATCCCACCAAGGAAGTGCAAGAGGAAGCTCTTGGACTCTCCGCAAGGGTCTGTCACTGAGGATGCCAATTTTCAGTGAGGGAGAAGGTTCCCCACAATCACCTCGAGAAGACGTCTTATTTGGAGACCTTCTCGAGATCTTTAAATAGTGAGGTGGTTGGACTACAGCAACCCTTCACAAGAGGAATCAGTATTTCTGGAAGCTTTCAGATCTGGCCCATCTACCACCCGAGTTACTCTGCCCACTGACAAGCTCATTGATTTCGTCTCTAGGACGGTGTGGAAGGAACCTGACTCAGTTGAGCTAATCTCTAAGAGGCCAATTCGAATTCTGGCTTCATCTGTCTGGAAGGAATTGGGGATGCCAGTGGACGCCATGATCGTGGTGGTCGCCACTACGAAGGAACTCGCTAAGCAAAGTTCCTCTGTCCATCCCCTAAAAGGGAGTCTAGGGAGATGGACACGTTTGGGAAGCATGTGTATGCATCAGTGACCTTTGCCCCTAGGTCACTGAACTGTTTGACACATTTTACCAGACTGCAAAGGGACTTGACCAAAGAACTTTCAAAATCCCTTTCAGGGACCATTAATGCTGAGGCTCAATCTTTTGTGTTCTCCCAGTTGGCTACCCTCCAATCCATTTCATATTCATCCATGAGGCTTGTATCACATGCATCCAAAGGTGCTTGAAGGGCAGCAGATTCAGGTGTATCCATTAGGAGGCATGCCTGGATGCACTTATGTGATTTTGTGGTGCAGAGAATTTCTTTCAGAGGCTATATAATTCCTGTTTCCCTGCCACCTCCAATTGTGTGCAAGATTCCCAATGTTCCACCCATTCAGAGGAACGAAGCAGTAATAGAAATACAAAAGCTGCCAGAAAAGAGAGTCTTCCAAGAGGGCCACACCAGATGAGGTAGAATATGGAACTTACTCAAGGTACTGTTTCGTGCCAAAGAAAACAGGGGACTGGAGACCAATTTTGGATCTCGAATTGAACAGATCAGTTCAACATATAAAGTTTTGGATGGTCACGGTTCAGTCCATTCTACCCTTTTTAGGCAAGGACGACCAGATGGCTCAATAGTAAGGTCTATCCAGAAGGTACTCATGGTTCCGGCTGGAAGCCAGTCACCGTCAGTTCAGAGCATGCCCTTTGGCCTCACCACAGTTCCCAGGTTGTTCACCAAATGCATGGCAGTAGTAGCGGCGCACTTGGGACTGCAGGGATTCCAAGTGTTTCCATATCTTGACAACAGGCTCAATCCTGCCCTGACCAAGCATCTACTGTTGTCAGCAAGAGATCAAGTGATCTAGAATTTTCTCATCTGGGGATAACCATAAATTACAAGAAATCTCAGTTACAATCAACTCTAGCCTTGAAATTCATAGGGGCAGTCTTCAACACGACATCAGTGACAATGTCTCTTCCTCTCTCAAGTGTGCAGATTATCAGGTTCAGGTCAGAAAAATAATTTGCAATACCAGAATTTCAGCCCTGGTTAATTCTTCAACCCTTAGGGTCATTGTCTGCCGCCATCATCTTAGTCCCTCTGGCAAGATTTCATATGAGAATTCTCCAGTGGATGTTAGCAACGCAGTGGTCATTTCTTTCCCAGCGCATGTGAATACAAATAATCACTCAGGTATGCAAGAAATACCTTTTGTGGAGGATTTGGTCAGATCAGGTTCTATAAGGTCATCCTTTCGTTCTCCCTCAACCCAAGGACAATAGTGATCACTGATGCTTCCCAGATTGGATGGGGGCACTTCTTGGGGAAAACCGTCCTGAGACGCATGGTCCCCCAAACAGGCCAATTTGCATTTCAGTGTTCTAGAAATGACAGCATTGCTCTTAACATTGCAGGTCTTCCAAGATGATCTTCCTTTAGGGATAACTGTGATTCAGACAGACAGTATGTCATTAGTGTGGTACATCAACAAGCAAGGAGAAACCAGATCCTACCCCTTGTGTCGAGAAGCACTCAGTGAGGCAATGGGCGATCTCATCCATCCACTTTCTGATAGCAGTGCACATTCAGGAGAAGTCTAGTGTAATAGACAAACTAAACAGATCCATTCTTCTGCCTCACGAGTGGTCTCTTAACAAGAAAGTGACAGATATGATTTTGTGTTAGTGGGGCTGGCCTTGCTGCGATCTTTTTGCATCTTCCCTTAACGATAAGTGCAGCAGCTTCTTTGCCCTGATTTCTCCACTGGAGGAGTCACTGAGGGATGACGTACTCCATGATTGGCCCCCTAGTCTCCTCTATGCCAACTCTCCTAATTCCCAAATTCCTACAGAAAGCTGCCCAATTGATGAGCAAAGTCATCCTCATTGCTCCTTATTGGCCTCAACATATTTGGTTCCCCTTTCTTTGGCCTCATCTGATTTACCCACCTTGGATTGTGGATCTGATTCCAGACCTTTTGTTTCACCAAGCAGTCATGACTCACCTGGACATCTCATACCTTAAGCTAACAGCATGGTTTCTCCAGTTCCATTAATAGCCACACGACCGATGCTCTCTTCCCCATCCATCATATACTTTTATCTTCCCATAAGGCTTCTACACGAAAACTTAATAGAAGTAAATGGAAAAGGTTTGTTTCCTGAGCACAGCAAAATACAGCGATCCCTTCTCAGCTCCTGTATAGTGTGTACTTGAATTGTTGGAAAGGGAGCTAGTTCCTCAACGGTTAGCAGCAATCTCTAATTTTCATATTGGATTTGAGAATTCTTTTCTGACTTCATCTAAAATTGTAAAGCATTTTTGAAAGGCACATTTCTGCTAATACCCTATATAAAGACCTTACTCCACCATGGGATTTGAACTTGATACTGCAAGCCTTAACTCATTACCTCTTTGAACCAGCAGCAATGTGATCTTAAGTTCCTGACGTGGAAAACAATCTTTCCTACTGGTCATTACCTCTGCTAGAAGAATTTCAGAACTTCAGTCATTGTCATCTAAACCTACCTACTTGATCTTTCATAAGGATAGATTCACTTTACGTACCAATGCGTCTTTCCTTCCTAAGGTGGTGTCAGAATCCACTATCAATCAATCCATTAATTTAACAGTTTTCTTTCCTAAACTGGCAAACAAAGGTGAATGTATGTTGCATTTATTGGATGTTTACGGTCAGTTACAAAGGTGGATGTATGTTGCATTTATTGGATGT
The DNA here is from genome assembly GCF_019279795.1 of Protopterus annectens. NCBI lineage: Eukaryota > Metazoa > Chordata > Ceratodontiformes > Protopteridae > Protopterus > Protopterus annectens. Next base: position 327,609,057 of record NC_056729.1, on the reverse strand, counting down.
TTACGGGCAGTTACATTTTTACTTGTGTAGGACAAAAGAAATTAGAAAGACAGACCAGTTGTTTGTATCTTTTGCAGATTTTAAATTGGGCAAATCAGTTACAAAGGTGACTTAAGGTGACAGATTGCATATCATTTATTTATGGCAAATTGGGTCTATCCGTACCAAAACCACTAAGATCCCATTCAGTTAGGTCCATGGCTACTACTACAGTATTTCTCTGTAGAGCTTCCATGGATGACATAACTGCGGCTGCAAGTTGGTCCAGTCCTCCTACCTTTATTACGCATTACAAATTTGATTTGGTCTCAAGGGGAAGAGCAGCTTTGGGCTCAACTGTGCTCAGCAATATCCTTCCTTAGAGTTCACCTGGAACTTAAGTAGTTGGGGACTGTGTCCCAACAGTTGAGGATAGAATGAAAATTGACATCATCAGATAAAAAAGTTATGTACATAATGTAACATTCCATCTGTGTTGTCGATTTTCATTTTTCCTCAACTTCCCGCCTGCCAACCCCCATCCTTTTGCCATTATTGACTCTGAAAGAACAAGAGACTATAAAGACACCACTATCCTTAATACTGTGCTCCAGATATGACCTTTCCATCAAGAAAGTTGTAGTGATTCTTTCTACTTTATGCAAGAGAGCAAATAAGATCTGAGGTATGTTAGGGCTTGGTGCATTATGGGTAGGGAAGGAGCTCGAGAGTTTTTGGCGGCCATGAACTTTAGTAATGGCCGAGTCAGATCTGAGCCAATAGTTGAAGAATGAAAATGGGCAGTGCAGATGGAACGTTATGTTAAGTTTGTAACTTTTTTTAATCCCGTGCCACTGTACTGCAATTGTTATCATATGTGACTTTTTAATGTATGGCACTGTACAATTTTTTATGGAGTTCTTTTCCCAGGGCCTCTACTGTAAAGTTTTTTTTTTTTTTTTTTGCCAAGCTGGACTTTCCCAGTCAACAAATGGAAATAATTCCTGTGGTAGTTATAAAAAGGGGATAGCAACCGCTGTTCTCGTAGTCCTTCAGATCCAGATCCTTCACCATACACTCTTTTCAGCTCCAGAGTGCTGCATACCCATTCAAGTATTTCTGTTCTTGCAAGTCCTGCTTGTTCTGTAGGAACTGCAGGTAAAACCATCCTCTAGGTGCTGCTGATGTTCTTCATCTCACATTGCTGCAGTCCTTACATATGGGTAGTCCGCTGTCCTCGGTCGGCCCGAATACCAAAGTATTAGGCTGACGTCGGTCATGGGCGCTTAGATCTGACATCAGAGCGTCAGGGTATAAAGGCGCATGACCGACGTCATATCCTCAGTCTTTTTTGCCGCATGGTCCGATGCAGAAGCAGCGTTGCAAGTGCCGTTCGGCGTTCTGAAATTTTCGTATTCTGAGTTTCAGACCGAAACCAAGTTGGGCTAAGTACCCCGTTGGGGAATATTTTTGTTTTTTCTTGCCTCAGTTAATTCCGGATGTCAGAAAAAGTGAATAATTGTATTTCTTGTGGGAAACAGATACCGCATAGGGATTATCACTCTCTTTGCATTCCTTGTTTGGGACGGACCACGACGTAGTCGGGTGTCGGTTTTGTGCTAGGTTTAATAAGCGCACTATAAAAAGAAGGTTAGATTATGCTAGGTTAGTCTTTGGTAAGCGGTGTAATTATAATATGCCGTCGGATCCTCCGACGCCTGCTTCCACGAAGAAGCGCAAAGACAAATCCTTGAAACCTAGACAGGTTGATTCGTCCGTTTCGGACGCAGGTCCTGCAGAAACTACAGTGGAGCAGGTGGATCCGGTTGAAGTTTCTGTTGAGTCTCAGGGGGAAACTTTGATTTTGCAGGATGTGGCCTCACAGGAGTCAGGTCAAGCTGAAGGGGCCTCTCAAGTTACTGTTCTCCCTTCTATGCCTAAGGTGGTTAGGCCTTCTGCTACTATTTCTAAGGCTTCTTCTAAGGGCAGGTCTGTTTTGCCTTCCTCTGGTGTCCCTCCAGGTACTTCAGGGTCTGTGCCTAAAAAGCACATGCTTAAAATGGCAGAAGATTTGATTACTTTAATTAGAGGTTCTATGCCCCCTCCTGATAAGAGGCCCAGGGTGGAGCCAGAGTTGGAAAGTTTGGATCAGGCCTCAGATGACTCAGACTCTTCTGCGGAAGATATTCAAGATTTTCCCCCTTATTCGGATTCTGATGCAGAGGATTCCACTCCTTCTGCTTCTCCTCCAGAGGATTTTTCATTTTCAGAAACTCTGCATTCCATGAGGGAGCATTTCAAGTGGGAAGGACAGGATTTCTCTGATTCACGGAAGAGGCTTAGGGAATTCTTGTTTTTACCACAGCATAGACCCTTGGCTATACCTCCTGTTTTGGATGTTGTTCAAGATGTTTTCTCGGAGGCTTCCCTTAATCCAGATTCTTTGCCTCCTGCGCCAGTTAAACCGGACAGGTATTACAGGGTGCCTGAGGCTCATAAATATCTGTATAAGAGTCCTAGGGAGGACCCAGAAACTATTAGTCAGGGGCCTAAGGGTGTTAGAGCTTCTGTTGTAAAGAATCCGGTTCCTCTAGATAAGGAAGCTAGAGCTTTGGATAGATGGGGTAAGAAGGTGTATACCTCTTCTACTTTAGTTATGAGGGCTTTAAATTGCCAGTTTCATATGTTGAAATATCAGAATTTCCTCCTTTCTCAGCTAAAATCTAAAGTGGATGCTTTGGCAGAGGGCATAGAGTGTAAAGAATTGCAGGATTTAGTACATGTCTCTGAACAGGTGGGTAAGCATTCTTTGCAGTGTGGTTTTGATGCTGTACAGGCCTCTTCTAGGGTGGCTGCCACTGGTTCAGTTCTTCGTAGGCACGCCTGGCTTAAGGATCAGAATTTGTCCGAGCATGTTAAATCTAGAATTCTGGATGCCCCTTTACAGTCTGAAGTTTTGTTTGGTCCCCCTGTGGAGTTGGTTTTGAAGAAAATGGAAGACAAGGCTAAGTCCATGCAGACTGTTAAAGATTTTTAGCAGGTGCAACCTCCAAAGTTTAGTAGAAATTGGCCTACTAAGGGGTGGACCTACCCTTCTTCTGATTCTCAGTCTAGGGGTAGATCTAGACGTGGCAGGGGCAGAGCTCAAAGTACATTCAGGCCTAGAACTTGGAGTTCACCTGCACAATCTGCAGGTGAGGGCAGGGGCCAGTCCTTTCGTAAACAGGCCCAATGACCTGCATTTTCAGCTGCCAGATTCTTCTTCCCTGGCAGCTCCTTTGGGAGGAAAGTTAGCACTCTTCAAGCAAAACTGGCTTTTAGTCACTCAGGACAAATGGGTATTGGACATTATAAACTGAGGCTACAAGTTCTATTTCCATACATTGCCTCCTTTCAAAGGCATGCCAGACGTTCCTCCTCGGCAAAGGACAGAGGCTCACAAGCAGATTTCTTTACTTCTTCAAATAGGAGCTATACAGCCAGTTCCTCTGTCAGAAGTGGGACTAGGATTTTATTCTCGCCTGTTTCTAGTGCCAAAGAAAGGGAACACGTGGAGACCAATTTTGGATTTATCTATCCTCAACACTTATCTGGACATTCCAAAGTTCAAAATGCTGACGTTACAACAGCTTTTACCTCTGTTGGGAAAAGATCACTGGATGGTAACTCTGGATCTCAAAGAGGCTTATCTTCATGTTCCTATCAGGCCCAGTTGCAGGAGGTACCTGCGTTTTCGGGCTGGAAATTTACATTATCAGTTCTCTGCATTGCCCTTTGGCTTATCTACTGCCCAGAGTGTTCACAAAGGTTCTGGCTCCAGTGATAGCCTTTTTCAGGTTAAGAGGAATACAGATTTATCCTTATTTGGACGATTGCCTGATTATTGCACAACACAAAGGCGGACTTCTGCATCATCTACAGTATGTGATGGTAGTGTTAAGATGCCTAGGGTATTCTGTGAACGAAACAAAGTCCAGTCTAGTACCCTCTCAGGACATGTGCTTTCTGGGTATGAGACTGAATACAGCTTCCCAGATGGCCTTTTTGACCCCGGACAAACAAAGAAGCCTTTCTCTTTATTTCCATCAAATGTCTCTACAGTCCAGGCTGACTGCAAGGATAGTCCTTCAAGCCTTGGGGTTCATGGCATCTTGTATTCTGGTGCTTCCCAATGCCAAACTGCATATGTGGAAGCTTCAATGGTATCTCAAAAATGTATGGACACAACACTGCCAAGATCTAGACACTGTCATTCAGATAATACCTTGCATTCAGAAAGGATTTTTGTGGTGGGCTCAGGAATGTCACCTAAACAAGGGACTCTCTGTGACCCGACCAGAGGCGAGTCAGATTCTAACGACAGATGCCTCGGACAAGGCTTGGGGAGCACACCTCAATGGAAAATGGGTGCAAGACACGTGGCCTGTCAGACTTCAACATTTGCATATCAACTTGAAGGAGATGTTAGCAGTCCAATTTGCATTGATGGCTTTCAAGGATTTACTTCACCCAGGACAGGTGTTGATTCAAACAGACAACACTACTGTCATGTGGTACATCAACAAGCAAACCCATTCGTACCCTCTTTGCAGGCAAGCAATGATTTTGTGGGAGACTGCTCTCAGTTTACACCTCAATCTTCAGGCAAGGTTTCTACCAGGAGCACAGAACTCCTTAGCGGATGTGTTGAGCAGACAGATTGTGGATCCTCACGAGTGGAAACTGGATCCTCATGTGTTTCAAAAGTTGACAGTGTTATGGGGGACTCCAGACATAGATCTGTTCGCTTTTCCACTAAATTACCAGTTGCCAAAGTTTTGCACAAAATGTTTCATCCCACAGCTTGGAAGGTGGATGCTCTATCATTCAGTTGGAGCAATCTTCATGTCTATGCCTTTCCACCTCTGCCTCTCATTCCCAAGGTACTCCTGAAGGCCAGAATAGACAAGCCATCCATGATTCTGATAGCGCCGGATTGGCCTCGACAGCACTGGTACCCACTACTGAGGAGTTTGGTACGGGAACCTCCATGGCCTCTGCCTTTGATTCCGCATCTTTTGTCTCAGGAGGACAATCACTTCCTCAATGTCAAGATTCAGTCTCTGCATCTCACAGCCTGGCATATTCTGTTTTAGACCCTGGAGGGTCTCCGCTTCCACAACAAGTTTTGAATGTTATTTTGGAGGCCAGAAGGCCTAGTGCAAGGAAAGTTTACGCTGATAAATGGAGGAGATTTTTTCTTTGGAGCAAAGCGAAGGACTTTGATGTTTCCAAGCCTGATTTAAGTGTTTCTCTTCAATATCTTATTGAGTTATTGGACAAGGGTTTGTCTTTCTCCTCGATAAAGGTTCATGCTGCAGCCATTTCTGCTCACTATGACTGTGACCCTCCTTTATTTTCCCATCCTTTGTTTAAGCAATTTCTTAAAGGGGCAAAGAACATAAGACACCCACGTAGAGCTCCTACTCCTGCTTGGGATCTCAATTTTGTGTTGGAAAAGCTTACTCTACAACCTTTTGAGCCTGCAGCTACTGCCGAGTTAAAGTATTTATCATGGAAGACTGCTTTTTTGTTGGCCATTACCTCTGTAAGAAGGGTTTCTGAATTACAGGCCCTTATGGCAGTGGAACCTTTCCTGATTTTTCATAAGGATAGGGTATCTTTGCGTACTAATCCTTCCTTTATGCCTAAAGTGGTTTCTAGTGTGGCCTTGAACCAAACTATTCATTTGCCTACTTTTTATGCAAACCCCTAAAATAAAGGGGAGAAGATTTTGCATACTTTGGATATTCACAGGCAGTTACGTTATTATTTGAGCAGAACCAAGGGGTTCAGGCAGTCTCAGCAGTTGTTTGTTTCTTTTGCTTTGGGTTCTCAGGGAAAACCTGTTTCAAAACAAACTATTTCTAAATGGATTGGGTTTTGTATTTCTTTCTGTTATTCCCATCATGGTAAGGAGATTCCAGCCGGAATCAGACCTCATTCCACTAGAGCTACTGCCACTTCTACTGCCTTTCTAAGGGGGGTAGCTACAAAAGATATTTTGGAAGCAGCCACTTGGAGTTCAGTACATACTTTTTCCAAGCATTACCACCTTCCTCTTTATTCTAAGTCTAGGGCTGGATTTGCCACTGCAATATTACAGGGCATTTTAGCAGCCCCTAATGCTTTATGATTTTGCCATCCTCCCTTTACCTCTGCTTTGGGATTCTACCCATATGTAAGGACTGCAGCAATGTGAGATGAAGAACATAGTACAGTTTTGTACCTACCATAAATGTAGATGTTCGAAGATCCACATTGCTGCAGTCCAATTTACCCTACCTCCTTCCCCTCTGTACTTTGACATGGTTATATGGTTTGGGTGATGGTTGTTGTTGGGCATGCTTTTGGGAGGTATCCTGTTTTTGGGCTGTGGCCTTTCTTTTTAGGGCCTTCTGACATCTGGGGCAAGAAAAGACTGAGGATATGACGTCGGTCATGCGCCTTTATACCCTGACGCTCTGATGTCAGATCTAAGCGCCCATGACCGACGTCAGCCTAATACTTTGGTGTTCGGGCCGACTGAGGACAGCGGACTACCCATATGTAAGGACTGCAGCAATGTGGATCTTCGAACATCTACATTTATGGTAGGTACAAAACTGTACTTTTTTCCCTTTTCTTGGCATGTCCCTGTGCATGCATCTGTTATTGTGTCAAGGAGTCAGACCAGCTGTAAGGCATCCATCTGTAGCTAAATTCCCTTGTGTAGTATGTACTCCAGCAACAGTGATCCCACATGAATTTCTGTTATTGTGAATGTACTCTCATAATTGTCTATATTCTTAGCACAGTGTCCCCAGTTGTTTAATGCAGAGTATAACTGAGTAGACCATATAGACAGGCATTAAGCCTAGAGAGCTAGTAGAGAGATGTAACTCACTGGCTTCCTGAATTAAATCCACTCTATTCCCGGCTGTCAGTAGAGGGTACTCCAAAAAAGTAAAATTTTATGCAATGTGCATTAGTCAAGCAGAATAAAATAAAAATGTTAAAATGTAGTCAGTGCTGATACCTGACATAGGGTTAACTTGACTGGGATGGTGAAATGTATAAGAGAATGTGATTCGCAGCATTTTTTGATGTCCTTCTGTTCTCATGTAGTAGTATTCATACTGTGGGATCCTCCACCTCAGGCGACCCATACGTCAACTCGTGTGCAAAACCTGGTTGCTGCTAGTGTGTGGGATATCACACGCGGGGCCATAAATGTGACATCTGCACGTACAGACGTCAGAACTTTTCTGCTGCAGTTGAACATCTGATTGATAGCTTCACTTCACTGTCTTCAAGATGTTTAAAGTTAAGTACCCCATTGGAGAAACCTTATTATTGTTATTATTTGAGCTTAGATTGTTGCTTGTTTCCTTAGTCGATGTCTGCTAGGAAGAGGAAATGCAGGTATGGATGTCAAATTACTCACAAAGACTCCCATGAACTTTGTTCTGTGTAGGTCGAGAACGTGACCATGCCACCTGTAGCATCTGCCAGTTGTTCATTCCCAAAACTCTCCGAAGTTGTCTGGCAGCCCTCAATTTATATCTACAGAACCAAAGGTTAAAAAGGCTACCTTTACAAATGGATCCAGAGTCGGCCATCAAGGCGGAGCCATCTAAATAGAAGGTCAAGGTTTCTAGGCCTACCACCTCTGCTCCTTTGTCGGATGCCCCGCCAACCGCCAGTACAGGGTTTGAGGGACGTCCGCTAGAACAAGACACCTTCAGCGACTACTCTCGAGGAAGCCGCTTCTGAAGTACCGGTAGGCATGTCCTCTGAGGTTATTCAGATGTCTGCTACTGCCGAGGTCAAAGGGGAGCCAGCCTTCACCGGATGCCTATCTACGATCCAAGAATCAGAAACCTCGCCCATAGGCCATATCCTTGAAACTAGGCCCTCAGCTTCTACCAAATCAACTCCTCTTAAAAAGAAACAAAAAAAACTAAACATTTATCTGCTCCTTCTGAGGAACAACCGGACTGGCAGTCTTTTTCCCAGTCCTTGCTGCAGTCCTTCATGGCCCTTAGCCCCTCCGCATCCGCAACAACCACATTACCTGTGCTAAGCCCCAGACCAGCTTCAGCTATCTCTATCCCTCCTACCTTCTCCCAGGAAGAAGAAGCCTCCTCCTCCTTTGATGAATTAGTTACTTACTCCTCTCAAATATCTTCTCCCTTAAAGTACTACTACCCCAGATGAAGACTCCATTGAGGGAGACCCCTCCCCCCCGAGGATATTACATTTGGGGAAACTATTACTAAAATGAGGGAGTACTTTAAATGGGATGCTGCTCGGATGACTGAAATTCAGAAAAGGTATTTTGAGTTGCTCCACGTGGAATCACCCTCCCCGTCCGCTATTTCTCCTGTGATTCCAGCATACCTGGATGCATTTGCATCACCCTCAAAAACTCCTGATTCACAACCTCCTGCTCCCAAGAGACCTAACTGTTTTTATAAGGTCCCTGATGAGCACATATTCCTGGTAAAGCCCCTTTTACGGACCCTTCAGTTATAGCAGTGGCCCCTGACAAGCAGTCCAGTCTCATTCGTTTCTCCTTGCTCTTGCATTCAAACAAGGCTAGAAAGGTAAAGGACAGGCTGGGGAAGAAGATGTATACTGCTTCCACTCTAGCATTTATGGCAATTAATTACCAGGCCCACTTGGTCAAATATGCCCTAGATTTGGTTTCTCAGGCTTCATCCTTACTGTCCTCATTGCCTGACTCCCCAGACAAGACTCAACTAGCATCTAAGCTGTCCCTGGCTTCTCAGGTAGCCAGACACTTAAAGTGCAGCTATGATGCAGCTGAGGCCTCAGCAAGATCTGCAGCATCTGCTTCTGTTTTACACAGATATTCATGGCTTAGACTACAGCCCCTGCCTGAAGACTTTAAGACCAAAATTTTGGACGCACCTCTGGATAATAAATTCCTGTTTGGCAAACAGTCTGCTGATCTTTTTAAAAGCCTCCAGGAGAAGAATAAGGAACTCCAGGACCTGAAATGCTTAGTGGTCTCCCCAGTACCTAAATTTTATAGAAATTACCCTGCAAAGACCTTTGTCAGGAGATCCCCCGCCTCAGCCACCTCTTCCTTCTCCAGACATAGAAGAGGGTCCAGGAAACCAACCTCCCCTAGGGCAGCCACCTCTCAGCCCCCCAAGAGGCAGCTCTTTCAGGACAGAAATAATGCGTGACTGCCTCAGCCACCTTACCCTCTCATCCCACCTCTCTTACTATCTCCCCTCTAGAAAGAAGTCGCGCCAGACTGCTGGTTACTGGCAATAGTGAAAAAAGGATACTTAATGCCTTGGCAGGAAAAACCCTTTCCACTAGGCATCCCCTTCCCTCCCAAGAGCCAGCTGCATCTAATTCCACAGATTATGCAAGACCTTCTTGGTCAGCGGACCATAGAACCTGTTCACCCAGTCCAAGAAGTAAAGGGATTCTACACCAGGTTATTCCTGGTACCAAAAAAAGGACTGCCCTTGGAGGCACATCCTTCCTAAACCTCTTTCTGAAGGCCCCTTCCTTCAGAATGCTATCCCTTCTCCCACTATTGCCACCCAAGGCTTTCAAGGCCACTTTGGACTTGAAGGAGGCTTACCTTCACATCCCTGTTCATCCAAACCACAGGAAGTTCCTACGCTTTACTGGGCCCTATTCATCCTTTCAATTTCCTGCCTTGCCCTTTGGTTTATCCACTACACCAAGAGTCTTCACATAGGGCTTAATCCCAGCAGTAGCCTACTTTAGGACCAAGAGCATCCAAATCTACCCCTACATAGACAACGTCCTCATCCTTACAGAAGGAGAACACACTCTGAGATCACCTACAGTTCCCCATGTCACTACTCCAAAGGTTGGGATTCGCATGCAACCTCACAAAATCATCCCTTTCCCCAGAATAGAACAAAACCTTCCTGGGGTGCAGTATAAGGACCGACCCGATGAAGGCCTTCTTCCCTCAGGACAAGGTAACCTCCCTGGTCAACCGTCTGTCAGCCAGGCAATTCATGTGCCTCCTAGGTCATATGGCAGCCAGCATTCCTATGCTGCCACTAGCCAGGTTACACATGAGGAAGTTACAGTGGTACCTGAAGAATGTGTGGTCTCAATACAGCCACCCACTGGACTTTTAGATACCCTTCCTTCCATACCTAAAGACAGAATTGATGTGGTGGATTCAGCAGGTACAACAAAACCCAGGCCTACCCCTACTACCACCGCACCTACACACCTAATGCGCACACATGCCTTAGATCTAGGCTGAGGAGCAACCATGAATGGCCTCAAGGTGCAAGCCCTGTGGGAGCCATCCCTCCAGAGAAAGCACATCAGTGTAAGGGCGATGACTGCATCCACCTTGCCATGCAGGCCTTTCTCCCCTCTCATGCAGCCAGGCCCCTTACAAATCTTCACGGACAACACTACTGCAATGTGGTACATCAACAAACGGAGGGACCAAGTCTTACTTGCTTTGCAGGCTAGCAATGCAAGCTTGAGAATTAGCCTCTCGGAACAACATATCACTGCAGGAAGTCTACATTCTATCCCGGGACAACCATCAGGTGGATGCTGTCAGCAGATCATTCTGTCTATTATGAGTGGATGTTGCACAAAGATGTATTCCTAGACATTGTCCTCCAATGGGACACACCTCACACCTCAAATAGATTTGCTTCCCCCCTAGAACAGGGAATTGAAAACCTTTTGTACCAAGGATCCCTCTCCACTAGCTTGGAGAGTGGATGTCTTCACCATCTCTTGGAAGGGATTGTTTTTCTGCATGCTTTGCCTCCCTTCCGTCTCATTCCGAAAGTCCTCCTAAAAATCAGGGAGGACATGCCAGAAATCTTCCTGTTGCCCAAGACAGTATTGGTTCCCCTTTTTCAAACTCTTGCCGAGGGCAATAACCACAAGTTGCCTCACAAGGTGGACCTGCTCACACAACAGAAGGGATCTCTTATCCACCCACACCTGGAGATGCTTTGCCTAACCTTATGGGTGATAAACTTTTAATTCCCTTCAGACACCGCTACACTGAGGACATGCTTTCTGTCCTGCAGGAGGCCAGGAAACCCAATATAAGGAGATCCTCCGTTTCCAAATGGGAAAGGTTCTCCAAATGGTGTCTCCAAAGACATAGGGACCCCTTTCAAGTGGATGTTACCCTAGTCTTAGCCTGTGTGTGTAAGCCCAAAAAATCAGAACATTTCATATTCTTCAGTGAAAGTTCACTTAACTGCTGTATCTGCCTGCTTACCTCTGGACCCTCCTCTACTCTCCAGATTGGATGTTAAACTTTCCTAAAAGGGATCCTGCACATTAGGCCACCAAAGAAGCCTATCCCACCTCCTTGTGATGTAAATTATGTTCTAGAAAAACTTAAACTTGCCCGATTTGAGCCTTCCAGCTCTGCCTGTCTGCTCATATGCACATGGAAAACAGTCCTACTGTGGTAGCCCGTATCTCAGCCAGAAGGGTTTCAGAATTACAGGTGCTTATGGCATCCCCACCCTACAATATTTTCCAGAAAGATAGGATGACCCTGCACACCAACCCATCCTTCATTCCCAAAGTGGTCAATGAGCGGTTACTAAATCAGTCTGTTCACTTACCCACCTTCTTTCGCTCTCCTAAAAATAGCCGTGAGAGAATACTACATTCCCTTGATGTCCACAGGCAGCTAAGGTTCTATTTGGACAAAACTAAGTCCATCAGAAAGTCTGGGCAAGGCGGTATCCAAACAAACTATCTCCTGCTGGATATGAAAAACTATCTGCTTCTGCTATTCCTACCATGGAAAACTATTGCCTCATGGGGTCAGGGCACACTCTACAAGAGCCATAGCTTCCTCTGGGGCCTTCCTCAAAGGCCTGAACACAACTTCAATCCTTGAGACAGCTGTATGGTCCTCCGTACATACCTTCACTAAACACTACAAACTGGACCATATTGCCATAGGAGGATTTGCAAGGGCAGTCCTGCAGGGATTCTTTGAATCTGATACTTCTTCCTCCACCCTTCCTCCTTAAGCTGTGCTACTCTCCCACAGTAAGACTACTGCAACATGAGAGTAGAAGAACATAAAATAGTTGTGTAAAATCTTACCATAACCATAGATGTCCTTCTCTTCCATGTTGCAGTATTCCTTCCCTCCCACCTGTCCCTCTCTCATTACATTCACCTGTCTAGATGGCATCATTGGGCACTACCTAGACTATGGTTACACTGGGCAATCAATTACATTTCACCTGTCTAGAGGACATCATTTGGCACCAACTAGACTATTGTCTGACTGGGCAGTCAGTTCTGAGGTCTGTATGTGTAGATGTCACATTTAAGGCCCCTGGTTTATGGCCCTGCATGTGCCGTCCCATGCACTAGCAGCAACCAGCTTGAGCCTTTGCATAGGAGCTGACTTTCGGGTCGCCTGAGGTGGAGGATCCCACAGTAAGAATATGGCAACATGAAAGAGAAGGGCATCTATGGTTATGGTAAAATTTTACACAGCTATTCTTTAACACAGGTATGACCAAATGTAATTGCTTATTATCCTTGCTGTATCTAATAAAAATGTTTTTCTAATACTGAAATTTGAGAGTATACAAGCCCCCTCCCCCATGTCCAGTAGAACATGGTGATTCTGGTCAAATGTGTGGTCCATTTCTTGAGCAAGAAGAATTTAAGGGACTACTGTTACCCAGCTAACAGTACTACAGACTTGTACTGTTACTGAGATGAGAAGTACTGCAAGTATTGCTGTAAATCAGGTAAGAAGTATGGATTTATGTTACCTAAGCAAAAAGTTCTGAAAAAAACATTGAGCAACACTAAAGTCAGTCACATGCAGATGAGTGTCTTTTGGAACACTTACATTTGCAAACAGGCATGTCTAATACAGGGCACACAAAGGGAGCGAACGTCAAGTGCTGCTGGTAGATATTGCGCCATTGTTCAAGTGATTGTAGTGACTGCTGATAAAAAGAAATTAGTAAGCGTATTTGTAGCTAGCAGTGAAACGATGTAACACTTGGCAAATGATCTGTAAAAGAGTCAGCATATTTATTAATGGCCATATTGTATTTCCTGTATTTTAGATAACATTAGCACTGAAGTTTCAGATGCCAGTAATGTTTTAGTTGTGGAGGTCCGGTGTCATGTCACAGTTAATTTGGAAAATTGTTTCTTCTTGGAGCAGTAGGACAGCATTTTCTGCTATGCCTTTTATGGGGCTAACTGTTGCAGTGTCATTCATAAGGCTTTGGAGTTAGTCAGAGAGAGATGTGTGGCTATCCAGTGCGATATTTCCATAGTGGAAGTGGTCTCATCCCAACCTTGGGTATTTACAGTAAGATTTCTGGTAGAAAAGGGAAGCAGTTGGCACTATCTTCAGTTATTTTTTTTTTAGCCACAGAAAGCCTGCCACCCTGTCTCAGATAGTAGGGTGTTGTGGTATGACTTTCCACAGCTGCTTGTGACATGCATGAATTAAGTTTCACAAATTATCCCATGGGTAAATGTTGGATTTTTCTTTCATGCCATTTCACATTTTCACAGTTAACACATATCCAGCCTTGCACTGTGCACTTCGCACTTAACTGCTTCCTTCTTTAACGTATTTTGTAGTAGTCATCTTTGTGGCAGAACATTCCATGCATCCAGCTCTAGCACATTAACCACAGAATTGCTTAGCAAATACCATACTCATAAATTGTGTTATTTAGAATATGTTTGAGAATTAAAAAATATGAAGTCATGCTGATAAACCTCTTGACTTATTTAGGCTGAAAATCCAGCTCTAGAGCATTGTCCACTGAGTTGTGAAACAAATAGCAGTTAGATAAACATTTAATGTTCTTTAATAATTGTTGGAGAATAGAAAATGTGAAATTGCACTGAACTGTAGTCTTTAATAGTGGCTGTTATATTTCCTACTAACCTTTTGAAGAATAGCAGTACATGCTTTGTGATGTGCAGGTACTGTGAGCCAACTCCACTAGCTTAGATTTTATAGCCCCGACTCTGATGTTGGCAGCCTGGCTGTAAGTAGCAGTCCCCGTGCATGCGAAGCTTGCCAGGAAGGTAAGCTCTTGAGTTACTACTGGTTAGCTCTTCCCTCATGGAGCTGTGATTGCCAGCCATAGAGGCATTGTTTGGCAGAATTCAAAAAGCTGTAGATTTATGAAATGTCAACATCTGTGTGAAATAAGGATGTTATATGATAATGCTGAGAGTAGAGGTGGAGGTGAAGTCTTATACATTGCACATTGTCATAGATGAGTAAGCTGGAAGTTAGGAGAAAAAAATCTTTATGAACTATGGAAGACAGGTCATCTGGTGCTTCACTCTCCACCCCTCATGTCTTCGGCATGATTGCTGAAAGGCTAGTCCCAGTGGGAAGGAGGGATCATCCCCAGTGCAGTGATTTGAGATGTGATCCCCTGGACCATCCCCAGTGTAGTGATGTGAGACGTGATCCCCTGTAAGACAAGAGAAATAAGCTGATCTGAAGTTGTCTTCAATCTGTGGGTTCTCGGATCCGGCACGGATCCAACTCGGCCACATATCCAGCATCTGAGCCAAGCTCCTTCCCTGCCCATAATGCCCCTGTCTCCTTCCTTCCTTCAGATTTCATTTCCTGCACTTCATGTCTGCATCGTGATCCATTGCTCTGAGCTGTTGTTAGGGTAAGGGTTGTATTTTCTCTAATTTTTTACATCCTTTCTCTTCTTAAGTTTCCCTTTTTCTATCCTTTCTACATCCCCTCCTCTCACATTAGCATTGAATTAAAAAAAAAAAAAAAAAAAGCCCCTCTTTTCCCTTTCTGTTGAGTGTGTTTGTGTGCATGTGTGTCTGTGATTTTTGTTTTGGTCTCTCAGTGTTGCCTACTGTGTCTGAGACCCCAAAACCTGGGTTCTGCAAATGTATGGACTGTTGGCCATAAGCTCTCCCCAGCCGATAGCCAGACACTGTGCATTGAATGCCTTGGGGCTGCCCATCTAGAGACCAGCTCCTGCTAAATCTGTGAGGGGTTCAATCCCCACTCATGGATGGACAGGAGAAATAAATTAATCCTCAGAGGCCTTCTTCGCCTCCTACCTCTGAGGCCCAGGCTTCTTCTACCCTGGCTTCTTCTTCCGTCACTTCCCTGGCCTCTGGGACTCAACCTCCTGCCAAGAAGTCCGGGGACGGGGACAAACCAACCATGTCAAAGAACAAGCCTAGGAAGCGGTCCCCTGATGGCTCTTCCTCCATGGGTCCTCCAGCAGAGATCTGCTCAGCTCCGACGATGGAGTCTCCCTGGCTCCTTTCCTCTCAGTTTTCACCAGAGCTGGAGGAGATTTGGACCCGGTTGCTGGCTCAGGTCTCTCTTCACAACCCCTCTAGGCTGGTGTTGATGGCCTCCTCGTCCAGATCCACCTGCAGTCTTTCCGAAGCAGAGGTGGACAGGATGATGCGGAGGTTTATCTGCACCCAGATACAAATGGGAGTCTTGCTTCCCCCTTCTCCATCCAGAGCAAGTGGCATGCAGTCTGCTTTCATTCCAATTACTCCTTCTCCGATGTTCATCGTGCTATGCTGCTACAGTCATCACACTTGGGTTATCTGCCGTCAGGCGGTCCCGCAGTCTGCCTGAATTCCAAAGCCTTGGTCCGGCGTTGGTTGTCGTCGCATCTTCCCTGACGTCAGTGCAGCAGGGGTATATAAAAGAGGCAGCCGACACCATTTTCTTCAGTCTTTCTTGCCGCACGGTGCCCGAAGCAGAAGCAGTTTGCAAGTGCCGGTCGGCCAGCTCCTGAGATTTTTGAACAGAATTTCAGCCGAAGTCTTCTATAAAGCTAAGTACCCCGTTGGGGAAACTTTTCTTGCCTCAGACCGATGTCAGACAAAGTTAATAATTGTATTTCTTGTGGGAAGCAAATACCTCATAAGGATTTTCATTCTTATTGTATTCCTTGCCTAGGCCCAGACCACGATGTTTATGGTTGTCGGTTTTGCACTAGGTTCAATAAACGCACTATTAAGTGTCGGGCTGATACCACCCGACATTATTTTTGCAGAAAATTCAACTACATTATGTCGTCAGAACCTCCGACTACCGCTATGTTTAAAAAATGCAAGGACAAAGACCGGCAGCCTAGACCAGAAACCGAGGTCTCGGTTAGGCCTGCCGCCGGATCTTCGGTACTCAGTGAGGCACCTACGCAGCCCCTGACTACCGCAGATTTAGAAAATACAACTACCTCTCAGTCAGAATCTACTGGGCCACTGGAGCCGGTTCCTCCTCAACTCGCGGACGCCAGCCTTGGCGGCGATCTGGAGACTATGGACAGGCCTTCGGTTTCAGAAGGCGTTTTTAAACCGACGACTCTTTCCGTTGTCATACGCTAAGCTTCCAAAGGTTAAGAAACCGAGTCCACAGACTCCCATACAGGCCCCTATGCCTAAAAAACAAATGCTCAAAATGGCGGAGGACCTGATTACCCTTATCAGAGGTCCCCAGCCCCCTCCTGACAAAAGGCCTAGACTGGAGGAAGATTTATCTCCTCCTGACCAGGAATCCATTTCCTCAGCAGACTCAGAAGAACAGGATTACCCCTTCCCTCTCTGTGAAGACTCAGATGCTGAGGAGTCTATTCCCTCTGTTTCCCCCCCCCCTGAAGACTTCTCTTTTGGGGAAACCCTGCACACCATGAGAGAGCATTTCCACTGGGAAGGGCAAGATTACTCTGACTCCAAGAAAAGACTCTGTGAGTTTCTTCTTTTGCCTCAGCACAGACCCCTAGCCATTCCACCTGTTTTGGACATTCTGGATGATGTCTACACTGAATCCAGTCTAAATCCATATTCCTTACCTCCAGCACCACCTAAACCTGACCGATACTATAGAGTCCCTGACTCTCACAAGTTTTTATATAAAAGCCCTGCTGCAGACCCAGAAACCATTTCCCAGGGTCCCAAAGGGGTTAAGGCCTCTACTGCTAAGAATCCACTACCTGTGGAAAGAGATTCCAGGGCATTAGAAAGATGGGGGAAAAATGTGTATACCTCTGCCACTTTGGCCATGAGGGCATTAAACTGCCAATTCCACATGATTAAATACCAGCAGTACTTGCTTAATCAGTTAAAACAGAAAATGATCCCTCAAACAGATCAGCTAGATTTCAAAGGGATGCAAGATTTGTTGCATGCAGCAGAACAAGTGGGAAAACATACCTTGCAGTGTGGTTTTGATTCTTTGGAGGCCTCATGTAGAGCAGCAGTCACAGGGTCTGTAATACGTAGGCATGCTTGGCTAAAAGAGCAGACCTTACCAGAACATGTCAAAGCAAAGTTACTGGATGCTCCACTGCAAAAGGATGCGCTATTTGGTGTCAAAGCAGAGGAAGTTTTAAAGAAGATGGAAGAAAAGGCAAAATCAATGCAAACAGTTAAAGATTTTTTACAGGTACAACTTCCTCACTTCAGCAGAAACTGGCCATCAAAAAACTGGTCCTTTCCTGCTTCAGACAGACCCCAAAGGGGCAGGTACAGACGCCCTAGGGGCAGAGGCCAGGCACAGGGTACTTTCAGGCCTAGACAATGGCAAACAACAACTCAAAGAGGGGGAGACGACAGATCTCAACCTTTCAGAAAACAAACTCAATGACTTTCCTCTTCGCCTGCCAAGCATAATTGCCCAGGCAGCACCTCTAGGAGGAAAACTGGCTCTTTTCCCACAAAACTGGCACATCATAACAAAGGACAAATGGGTTCTGGATATTATTACCCGAGGCTACAGATTTCATTTTCACACTTTACCACGGATGAGAGGCATGCCAAATCTTCCAACAAACCAATGGGCAGAGGCACAAAAACAAATTTCAGCTCTCATGAACATGAAAGCAATTCAAAAGGTACCTGCAAAAGAGCAAGGTCAAGGATTTTACTCAAGACTATTTCTAGTACCAAGAAAGGACAAAGCCTGGAGACCCATCTTAGACCTTTCAATTCTAAACACTTACCTGGACATTCCCAAATTCAAAATGTTCATACTACAGCAGCTTCTTCCCATGCTGGGCAAGGAGTCTTGGCTGGTAACGTTGGACCTCCAAGAGGCATACCTGCATGTCCCTAACAGACAAGATTGCAGAAGATACCTCAGATTTTTGGCAGGCACAACGCATTATCAATTCTCTGCATTGCCCTTTGGCTTATCTACTGCGCCCAGAGTATTCACGACATGCCTGGCATCAGTAATTGCATACTGCAGACAGCGAGGAATACAAATTTATCCATATCTGGATGACTGCCTGATCCAAGTGGACAGCAAAGACATCCTACTACAGCATCTGGCATTTGTGACAAAGTTGCTAAGTTGCCTAGGGTACACAGTAAACAAAAAGAAGTCAAAACTAATACCCTCACAAGAAATAATTTTCCTGGGTGCCAGCTTGAATACAACGACCCAGATGGCTTACCTCACGCCAGAC
Organism: Protopterus annectens; assembly: GCF_019279795.1. Taxonomy (NCBI): domain Eukaryota; kingdom Metazoa; phylum Chordata; order Ceratodontiformes; family Protopteridae; genus Protopterus; species Protopterus annectens. The sequence continues at coordinate 327,590,560 of NC_056729.1, read as the reverse complement.
GAGCAAAAACAACTGGCTCAGTACTTCAAAAACATGGCAACTTCTACCCAGCTCAATGCAAGGAAATTCCTGCAGGCATTAGGGTACATGGCATCCTGCATTCAACTAATTGCATATGCAAGGCTACATATGAGAAAACTACAATGGTACCTAAAAAGTGTATGGTCCCAGCACAGACACAGCCTCGAAGCAACTATACCTCTCATTCCCTGCCTTCAAAAAGAGTTTCTATGGTGGGCTCAAGCATGCCAAGCAAACAAGGTCCTTCCTTTTGTCTCGCCTCCACCAAACCAAACCTTGACAACAGATTCATCAGACTACGCCTGGGGTGCACATATGGCAGGACAATGCATACAGGGCAAATGGTCTGCAAACCAAAGGCAGCTACACATCAATCAAAAGGAGATGCTAGCTGTAAAAAATGCATTAACAGCCTTCAAGGACCTTTTGCATCCAGGACAACTTCTAATAAGGACGGACAACACCACAGTTATGTGGTACATAAACAAAGAGGGACGCACTCCTACCCACTATGCAGACAGGCAATGGACTTGTGGAACACAGCATTAACAGTATAACTGCAAGCACAATTCCTGCCAGGAAAAGAAAACATTTTGGCAGACAAATTAAGCAGAAATTTGACAGACCCTCACGAGTGGAGACTACACCCACAAGTATTCTCAATGATAACTCAAAGGTGGGGACCGCCAGACATAGATCTGTTTGTCTCAACCAACAATTGCCAGCTACAAAAATTTTGCACAAGGACTTACCATCCCCTGGCCTGGAAAGTGGATGCCCTATCATTCAGTTGGACAGCATTGTCAGTCTACGCCTTCCCACCTCTGCCTCTACTCTCCCAGGTATTACTGAAAACCTGATCGGAGAGACCACAGATGATCCTCATTGCCCCGGACTGGCCACGTCAACACTGGTACCCACTACTACGAAACTTGTCTCACAGCCCTCCATGGATCTTACCTCAATTCCCTGTGCTGTTAACCCAACAGAACTCTCAGATACTCCCCAGTCAGCTAAGGACCTTAAATCTAGCTGCATGGAAAATACCTTAAATTATCAAACAACACTTCTCTCAAAGGACGTCCAGAATGTCATTTTGGAGGCCAGGAGGCCCAGCACCAGAAAAACTTACTCAGACAAATGGAAAAGATTTTGTGTATGGAACCAGGCCAGAAGCCTAAATCCTGGTATCCCAAATATTCCGCACATACTCCAATATCTAACTGAGCTGCTACACAAAGACCTTTCCTTCTCATCCATAAAGATCCATGCTTCAGCCATTTCAGCTCAATATGATACGGTTCCACCCATTTTCTCTCATCCTTTGCTAAAGCAGTTTCTCAGAGGGGCAAAAAATATAAGACCCCCCAGAAAACCACCTACTCCAACTTGGGATGTAAATTTTGTTCTGGAAAAGTTAACACTTCCTCCTTTCGAACCAGCCTTTTCAGCAGAGCTTCAATACTTGTCATGGAAGACAGCCCTGCTGCTAGCTATCACCTCAGCACGCAGAATCTCAGAACTGTAGGCCCTTATGGCAGTGGAACCTTTCACCATTTTCCATCAGGACAGAGTATCTTTACGCACCAACCCTTCTTTCATGCCAAAGGTAGTATCCAGTGTGGCTCTCAATCAGACCGTACACTTGCCCACCTTTTATCCAAACCCACAGAATAAAGGAGAAAGACTCCTTCACTCTTTGGACATTCACAGACAGCTACGTTACTATTTGGACAGGACAAAGGCCTTCAGAAAATCTGACCAACTCCTTGTATCCTATGCACCAGGCTCAGAAGGAAAGGCTATTTCAAAGCAGACCATCTCCAAATGGATAGCACATTGCATCCACTTTTGCTACTCTCACCACGGGAAAGCAGTGCCTGCTAGTATTAGGTCTCACTCTACCAGTGCTACAGCAACCTCAGCAGCCTTCCTCCGAGGGGTCCCAACCAAGGCCATTCTGGAGGCAGCTACCTGGAGTTCAGTGCACACCTTCACCAAGCATTACCACCTTCCTTTGTACTCAAAAACCAGAGCTGGGTTTGCCACTGCAGTTCTGCAGGGCATCTTAGATGCACCTAACCCAGTTTAGCTCCTACCACCCAACCATAGCTTTGGGACTCTACCCAAGTGTGATGACTGCAGCAGCATAGCACGATGAACATAGTACAGTTTTGTACCTACCATAAATGTAGATGTTCGAGTGGTTATGCTGCTGCAGTCCAGGTTACCCTCCCTCCATCCCCTCTTTCTAATAAGGCCTTTTCTTATACCTCCATTTTCTAACGAGGCCTTTTCTTATACCTCCATGTACTTCAACCTTTGGGATGCATGTCTATATGGTGTATTTGCTTACAACTAGTACCATTGTTTTGCACTAAGGTATGTTTTGCAAGCTTCTTATTTTGCCTTCTTAGTTTGGGGGCACCTGACATCTGGGGCAAGAAAAACTGAAGAAAATGGCGTCGGCTGCCTCTTTTATACCCCTGCCGCACTGACGTCAGGGAAGAAGCGACGACAACTGACGCCGGACCAAGGCTTTGGAATTCAGGCCGACTGCAGGACCGCCTGACGGCAGATAACCCAAGTGTGATGACTGCAGCAGCATAACCACTCGAACATCTACATTTATGGTAGGTACAAAACTGTACTTTCCAACCCCTGGTTTCAGAGCCCTCTGATCCAAGGAGACACTGCATCAAGGGGTCGGCGCAGATGATACCGTGTACCTCAACACTGACCATAGCCTTGAGTAGGTCGGATCCAACGACTTCAGATCATCCAGCTCTCAGAGCCATAGCCTCGGTGCCGGATCAAAGGGGATGGTATCGCCTCTGAGTTTTTCAGAGCAGAGCCTTCCTCTTGGGATCTCGGCACCTGGAGGTTCGGCTCTAGCTCCCCCCATTGAGTCAGAGGGTTACGGCTCCCTTGATAGTCCCTTCTCAGGAGGTTTGTTCCCCTTCGACTTTCAGTGTGGTGGATGAGGTCCTCTTGATCTCTTTGATACCCTTGACGATCTTGTATTTGGAGTCCGCCTCACCTCCCTGTTTCTGGTGCGGATCTGTTCATCCTGCTACCTTGGGACAGCCTGCCGTCTCTTTGCCCCAGGGAGCTCCCATTTGGGAACAGTGAGACGTTGGCGAGCCCTCCCCAGATACCCCCACTGAGGAGGTGCCTTGCAAGCATATATGTTAAAAGGAGGCACTTGGACACCCCACCGGAGTCCCTTACAGAAGACACTGATTTGGAGGAAGGGTAAGTTTCCCCCCAGTCACACCCCCCCCCCCCGAGGATGTCTCCTTTGGAGACATCATGTCAATCCTCCATCAACATGATGGGTGGTCTGCCCAAAAACCTAACCTGGATGAATGTGTTCCTGGAGGCATTTGGCACAGGACCCTCTACTTCCTGCGTGTCCCCTCCCGCAGATCCACTAATGGATCTTGTTAATTCTCTGGCATAGAAGGAGCCGGACACGGTGGAGCCAATCCCCAAATGCCCGTACAAGCTCTTGAGTGCCTATACAGATAGGCCCTACTGGACCAAGGAATCCCCAGTTGATGCCATGGTGGTGGCAGCGGCCACTAAGAAGGAGCTCGTACAGGAGAGTTCTACGGTTCATCCACCTGGCCGAGAGTCTAGGACGATGGACCGTTTTGGGAATCGTGTGTACGTTTCAGTGGTGTTTTCGGTGTGTGTTTTGAATTACTTGCCACACGTGATTAGCATGATCTGGTCAAAGAGATTGCGAAGTCTACCCCTGGGTCCATGTCGGTAGAGAACAAGAAAGATTTCTACTCTTGAATGGCCACCCTTACGTCTATTGCTAAACACCTCTATGCGTCTCCTCTCCCATGTAACCCAAGGGTGCCACTAAAGGTGCCAGTACAGGCATTGTCATCAGGCACCATGCCTGGCTCCAGGTTTGTGCCTTCTTGGAGCCCTTTAAGGCGTTGTTTGCTAATGCCCCATACGGTGGTTCCACCCTTTTTGGAAAGTCGGTACCTGACACACTAGTCCATAGTGAGAAAGACGGAAAGACTCTTGTCTGCCATCGGGATCCGCTTTTCAGCTTCTCATTGAATCTTTTCAAAGAATCAGTGGGGGGGGCAAGAAGATGTGGTTCCAGAAATCTCCCCAACTTCTCGCAGGGCACTCGGGACTTGCCTTCCCCCAGAGGCAGAGGGGGATTTGATAGACGTTGCCCTAGAGGCAGAGGGAGTCTGAGGAATCAAGGGTTTCGAGAGCCTTTCTCTGAGAGACCCGCACAGCAACCCTGAAGCGTTGCTGCTCGGCTCTGAAGGCAGTGGGGGACGTCTCTCACTACACCCAGTGGCTTGGAAGTCAATCATGGACGATCGTTGGATGTTGCAAATTATATCCAGAGGCTGTTCAATTCCTTTCAACCAGTCACCTCTTCCACCCAGGCACCTCCTGGACGTTCCACCTGCGCAAAGGGAGGAAGCAGCACTGGAAAATGCAAAGCTGCTAAGAAAACAAGTCATCCAACCCATTCCCCCAGACTGGATTAGGCATTTATTCCAGGTTCTTTTTGGTGGCAATGAAGAAGGGGGACTTAAGACCCATTCTGGATCTTTCCATCTTAAACCTGTCAGTTGCCAAGACAAAATTACGGGTGGTCACTCTCCAGTCTATCCTGCCCTTTCTGCAAGAGAGTGATTGGATGTGTTCGATTGACCTCCAGGCTGTGTACTACCACATCAAAATGGACGGGCACTCTGGGAAGTTTCTCCACTTCCGGCTGGGAGCCAATCATTACCCGTTCACAGCACTCCCCTTAGGTTTCACCACAGCCCCCAGGGTGTTTACCAAGGTGATGGCAGTGGTAGGGGCTCACCTGAGACTACAGGGATTCCAGGTCTTCTCTACCTGGACGATTGGCTCCTTGCTGCCCCTTCCAGGCATCAACTCTGCCAAGCAAGGGGTTCCCTACTTCACTTAGGCCAACAGTTGGGCATAACCATCAATCTCAGCAAATCATTACTGGCTCTGGTTTAAGTGTTAGACTTCATTGCGGCACAGTTGGACACGATTCAAACCAAAGTCTTTCTAACCTCGGAGAGGATCCAGTCCTTGAAGCTACATGTCCTCTGTATTCTTCAAGCTCAGTCACCGACAGTGGAAATAGTATTAAGGGCATTGAGGCCCATGGCGACCGCGATCACTCTTTTACCATTGGCCCAATTTCACATGCGGGTACTTCAATGGACCCTTGCAGTTCAATGGTCCGTATTAGATCTTCCATTGTCTTGCCCTGTTTGAGTCTGTCAGTTGTGCAGGGACTTTCTTCTGTGGTGGATTTGTTTCCGTGGACCTCCTCCGGGGTCATCCCTTTCTTCTGCCTTCCCTCTCGTCCATGGTGACCATGGATGCCTCCCTACTGAGGACGGTCCAAGGCACGTGTTCCCCCTGTGAGAATATGTTGCATATCAGTGTCCTAGAGATGAGGGCGGTGCTTCTAGTGTTGCAGGCTGTCCATGCCCATCTTTCCCTAGGGTGAATGCAATCCAGACGGGCAGTATGTCCGTGGTGTGGTACATCAGAGGGGAACTAGGTCTTATCCCCTGTGTCACAAAGCCATGAGTGTGTGGGAATGGGTGATCTCCACCAGCCGTTTTCTGGTGGCAGCGCACATTCTGGGGAGGTCCAACATTCTAGCAGACAGGCTCAGCAGGTCTTTTGTGATGCCTAACAAGTGGTCTCTGAATCCTTTGGTAGCGAAACAGATCTTTCTCAAGTGGGGTCAACCTTGCTGCGATCTCTTTGCCTCTCCTTCCAACATGAAGTGCAGTGAGTTTTTCGCTCTGAACCCCTCACCGGGGAAGCCTCCAGAGATGCTCTGACTCATGCTTGGGCCCCCGGTCTTCTGTATGCTTGTCCTCTTCTGCCCCTAATACCAGAATTTCTTCATAAATGGCAATATACTCTCTAACCACTCCCCCCACATCAATTGCAATTCCCCCCCCTCCCCCCCAAAAGGAGAGATATCTATACCAAACGATTGCAGCCCCCCAAACATCTCCAGCGCCCAAGTGAGAACTGCTCTCTCCAAAGCAAAAAACACAGCATCCATGGGACCTGATGGTGTCCCCGGCTGTGTGCTCCATGAACTCAATGAGGAATTAAACCCACAGCTAGGACAGCTGTTTAATCAAAGTCTTACCTCTGGATACGTACCCAGCGAGTGGCGCACTGCAACTGTGGTACCACTTCACAAAGGCGGTGCTTCCACCGAGCCTGGAAATTACCGGCCATTAGCTTGACAAGCCTTATCTGCAAAGCCATGGAGAGGATCATAATGGACCTCATAAATAAAGACATAGGGAATTTGCAGACTTTGGATCCAACCCAGTTTGGCTTTGTCAAAGGCAGATCATGCCTTTTAAACTTGGTTGACTTTTTGAAACAGTCACCAAAGCCATTGATGAGGAAAGGCAGTCCATACAGCCTACCTCGATCTGGCTAAGGCCTTCGATACAATACCCCACTCGGGTATCATTGAAAAACTCATCAGCTTAAATGTCAACCCATACATCACAAGATGGGTTGCAAACTGGCTGAGTGACAGAACCCACAGGGTCAGAGTTGCTGGCGCCATGTCAGACTCAAAGCCTGTCACAAGTGGTGTCCCACAGGGCTCAGTCCTGGGCCCACTCTTGTTTGGCATCTACTTTTCAGTACAAGCAAACACAGGAGGGTTATGGCTGACAAAGTTTGCAGATGACTGCAAACTGGGCCATAGTAGAAAACACATCTGATACAGATATCCTTCAGAAGGGTCTCACAGAAGCGGATAACTGGTGCCAGAGCCACGGCCTAAAGTTAAATGCCAAAAATGCATAGTCATACCCTTCGGGAAAAACAAGGTTACCCTAGCTACCAAATAGGTGGCAATCCACTGAGCACAGAAGAAGTTATCAGGGACCTGGGGACCCAGGTTGATAGTAGTCTGTCATTCGACACCCATGTAGCTAAAGTAGTTAGGAAGACCTTCTACATTGCCCACCTTATCATGAAGGGATTCTCATCTAGATCAAGGGAGGTCATAGTCTCCCTTTACTCATCACTCATCAGACCAATGATTGAGTACAATGCCCCATTCGGAATGTATCTGACCCGACACTTGCAGCAGCTGGAGAGGCCACAAAAGTTCCTCACCAAAAGGATAAAGGGTCTCAAAATCTGTCCTATGCTGCCCGACTGAAAGAACTCCAGCTCTATTCAGTCGCACCGCTTGCTCAGAGGTGACCTTTGCCTAACATACAAGGCCATGTCAAACCCAGATTTGATGAATATGCTTCACCTCAAAAATCTAGATCCATCAGAGCCACAAGGGCGGAGACTTAAACCTTGACACGGCTATTAATAGGACGTGCTGGAGGGATAGATTCATCACCCAAAGACTCCCTATGCTGTGGAACAAAATCCCGGTACATGTGAGGCAGAGCACCTCGCTGGCCTTGTTCAAGAGAAATCTTGACCAATGGATGGGAGATCACAGATATACCCCAGCGATTACCTCAGTGTCACTGCTCGACAGAGGCACAGCAAAATAATGGGTATAGTTCCCCATACTAAAGGGGTGGCGTAAGCCACAAAACGATGGGCTAGGCTTGTAAATGCCCTCTGTCAGATAGCCTAGTATGAACCTATGAACCTATGAACAAAAACCCATCCACTCCTCTAGTTACATTATAACTAGTACCCACCGCTCTAGTTCGTAAACATCTCTCAAAACTAAAACCATGTTCCCCCTCTTCCGATGACCTCCCAGCTGAATACTTAAAACTTGCAGCAGATTCTATAGCTCTTCCAATTAGCATTCTCATTAACTGATCAATTTCTGAATCATATGTCCCACAACTATGGAAAAACTCAATTATTACTCCCCTTCACAAAGGCGGTAACACCAGTGATCTGTCTATCGGCCCATCTCAATACTTTCACCTTTATCTAAAATTCTAGAAAAGTGTATTAATTCTCAATTGCCAAAACATCTCTCAGATAATAACCTACTCGCACCCATCCAACATGGTTTTTGGCCAGCACACTGCACAACAGCAACCTTACTGTCATTTACCAACACTGTATACAAAGCTCTTGAGGCAGTCCTACTAATATCAGTGATCCTAGTAGACCTAAGCTTTTGATACAGTGTCCCACTCAAAACTACTTTTACAACTTAAGACCTTAAACTGCTCCCCACACACTTTGTGTTTCACTGTTGCAGTCATCACATTTGGGTAATCTGCTGGCAGCTTGCCCTCAGTCGGCCTGATTAACAAAGTCTTGGGTCCTGCGTCGGTTGCTGTCCCTTCTTCCATGATGCCAGGTCGTCGGGGGTATAAAACATGCAGCCAACACCATTACATCAGTCTTTCTTGCCGCGCGGTAGCAGAAGCAGTTCGCAAGTGCTGGTCGGCCGACTCCTGAAATTTTCATTTTCGAGTTTCAGAATGAAGTCTTCAACTAAAAGCTAAGTACCCCATTGGAGAAACATTTTCTTGCTCCTTACCAATGTCAGTAAAAGTTAATTGCATTACTTGTGGGAAGCAAATACCTCATAAGGATTTTCATTTGTACTGTATTCCTTGCCTAGGCCCTTACCACAACGTGCCGTGCTGTCGGTTTTGTGCTAAATTTAATCAAAGCACAATTAAACGTCTGTATATTTTTGCTTCTAAATATTTTGGCTCAAGGTTTAAATCTCCAGAAATGTCGTCGGTTGGCAATCCGACTACCGGGATACCTAAAAAATGCAAAGAAAAAGACGGAGACAGACCGTCGAGGTCCAAAACCGACTACTACGCTTCTCCTAAGCCAGTCGCCGGTTTGCCAGTACTCAGTGAGGCGCTTTCGCAGCCCCTGATATCCGCTACTTCTGATTCGCAGGCCTCTACGGAGACCCATTCAGAGTCCGGTATGCCGCGAGATGCTTCAATTATGGAACCCGCGGATATCGCTACCTTAGATGGGTCTGGAGCCACTGTGCAGGCACCGGCTTCTGAGGGTGTTTTCAGCCCTACAGATTTGTATATTAGACCAACTCCATCTTCAAAACTAAGGCCAAAATCTAAATCTATGTCTAAAAAAATGACGCCTGGGCCACATGTGCAGGCCCCTATGCCTAAAAAACAAATGATCAAAATGGCTGAAGATTTAATTAATCTGATCAGGGGTAGCCAACCCCCTCCTTCTAAGAGGCCTAGGCAAGACATTGATTATGAATCTTCTGAACAGGATTTTGTTTCTTCTGACTCTTCTAATGAACAGGATTTGTCTATTCCTACTTATGAGGACTCTGATGCAGAGGATTCCATTCCTTCTGCCTCTCCCCCTGAGGATTTTTCTTTTGGGGAAACTTTACATGCCTTAAGGGAACATTTCCACTGGGAAAGTCAGGATTTCTCTGAATCTAAAAAGAGACTTAGGGAATTTCTTCTACTTCCTCAGCATAAGCCTTTGGCTATACCTCCTTTGTTGATGATGTTTTTTTCAGAATCTAGTATGACTCCTGATTCTCTGCCTCCGGCTCCTTGTAAGCCAGACAGATACTACAGGGTTCCTGACTCCCACAAATTCCTTTTCAAAAATTCTGTTGCTGATCCTGAAACCATTTCTCAGGGTCCTAAGGGCATTAAGGCCTCTACTGCCAAACATCCTACCCCTTCTCAGAGATTCCAGGGCACTGGATAGATGGGGTAAGAAGGTTTACACGTCTGCGACCTTAGCAATCAGGACTTTAAATTGTCAATTTCATATGCCTAAATATCAGCAGCATATCATGGGTCTACTTAAACAGAAAATTATGTTAATCTCTTGACTGAGGAAAATAAAGAATTGCAGGATATATTGCATGCAGTGTGGTTTTGATTGCTGGAGGCCTCTTGCAGGGCTGCTGTAACTGGATCTGTGCTAAGAAGGCATGCTTGGCTCAAAGAGCAATCTCTGCCTGACCATGTTAAAGCAAAATTGTTGGATGCTCCTTTACAACAGGACCGTCTCTTTGGTAATAAGGCTGGAGAAGTGTTAAAAAAAATATGCAAACTGTGAAAGATTTCTTACAAGTGCAACCTCCAAGATTTAGTAGGCACTGGCCTACTAAGAACTGGTCCTTTCCAGTCCCCTTGAGAGCTGCTCAAGTCAAATCAAGACATTCCAAAGGCACCAGGTTTCAGTCACAAGGAACTTTTAGAACGAAACAATGGTGTGCCTCCACCTCCAAATCTGGAAGCAACAAGGCACCTCCCTATGGTAAACAGTCTCAATAACTTCCCTCTACAATCACCAAGCACTTACCTCTTAGCCGCCCCTTTGGGGGGAAAACTAGCACTTCATGCACAAAACTGGCAACTTATTACCCAGGACAAATGGGTTTTAAATATAGTATTCCAGGGATACAGATTTCACTTCCACACGTTGCCAATTCCAAACGGATGGCCAGATCTGCCCCCAAATCAGTGGGCAGAGGCCCAGAAACAAGTTCTGTCCCTCATGAACATGGGGGCTATTCATCCAGTACCAGAAGAGGAAAAGGGACAAGGTTTCTATTCCAGACTTTTCCTGGTACCCAGAAAAGACAAATCATGGCGTGCAATTCTGGACTTATCCACTCTAAACACATTTCTGGGCATTCCAAAATTCAAGATGCTGACTCTTCCACAGTTACTACATGTGCTAGGCAAAGATGCCTGGTTGGTAACTCTAGACTTAAAAGAGGCTTACCTGCATATCCCAATTAGGGAATCTTGCAGAATATACCTCCGTTTCAAAGCAGGCTACTTGCATTACCATTTCTCCGCACTGCCCTTTGGCTTATCTACTGCACCCAGGGTCTTCACAAAGTGCCTGGCACTAGTAATTGCATTTTGCAGGCAAAGAAATATTCAGATATATCCATACCTGGACGATTGTCTAACTCAGGCAGAAAACAAGGACATTCTTCTAAAGCATTTGGCGTTTGTAAAAAGGGTTCTGACTTGTCTAGGGTACACCATAAATGAAAATAAATCACAACTGGTACCCTCTCAAAAAATGACATTCCTGGGTGCAAGCTTGAATACAGTTGCCCAGATGACTTACCTTACACCAGAAAAGCAAATTCAATTGATGACTTACTTCAAACAGGTGGCCACAAAAACCCTGCAATCTGCAAGACAAGTTCTGCAAGCCTTGGGGTTCATGGCCTCCTGCATTCTTCTAATTCCATATGCAAGACTGCACATGAGGAAACTTCAGTGGTACTTAAAAAGTTTATGGAGTCAACATTGTCACAGCCTAGAAACAATGATTCCTATTTTACCTTGCCTGCAATTAGAGTTCCTGTGGTGGGCAGAGGCCTGCCACCAAAACAAGGGACTGCCATTCACTCCACCCCCTGCCACCCAAACCCTAACAACAGACGCATCATACTATGCTTGGGGGGCTCATCTGGCAGGGAAGTGCATTCAGGGCAAATGGAGCCCAAATCATATGCACCTACATATCAATCATAAAGAGGTGCTAGCTGTACAGAATGCTCTGACAGCCTTCAAGGACTACCTTCATCCAGGACAACTAATGATAAAGACAGACAACACCACAGTTATGTGGTACATAAACAAGCAGGGGGGTACACATTCCTACCCACTTTGCAGACTAGCCATGGCATTGTGGAACACGGCCTTGACCTCAGATACAACTACAAGCTCAATTCCTGCCAGGAAAGCTAAATACTCTGGCAGACGAACTAAGCAGAAATCTTATGGACCCACACGAATGGAAACTGGAACCACAAGTTTTCAACATGTTGACACGCAAATGGGGGAATCCAGACATAGATCTTTTTGCCTCACCCCAGAACTATCAGTTGGACAAATTCTGCAGTCTATGCTTTTCCCCCTCTGCTCTCCAAAGTTGTACTAAAAGTCAAACAGGACAAACCAAAAATGATTCTGATTGCTCCAGACTGGCCTCGCCAACAGTGGTACACACTCCTGCGCAATGTGTCACACCTTCCTCCGTGGCACCTGCCTCAGACACCTTACCTTCTGACTCAGCAGAACTACCAAATTCTGCACACTCGGCTCCAAACTTTCAATCTTGCAGCGTAGCTAATCAACTAATTTCACCCTTGGCATCCCTCAGCAAACCAGTGATGGATGTCATTTTGGAAGCTAGAAGGCCTAGTACTAGAAAATCATATGCTAACAAATGGAAAAGATTATGTGCCTGGAACCAATCACAAGGAATAAGCACAGCAATGCCCAATATTCCTTAGATTCTGCAATACTTAACTGAGATGCTTCGCAAGGGCCTATCTTTTTCTTCCATAAAAATCCATGCCTCTGCCATTTCAGCTCATTACAACACAGAACCTCCCCTCTTCTCTCATCCTGTGCTAAAGCAGTATCTCAGAGGGGCCAAAAATTTAAGACCTCCCAGGAGAGCACCAACTCCTGCATGGGACCTCAATTTTGTTTTGGAAAAACTCACTCCCTCCTTTTGAGCCAGCTGCTACTGCAGACCAAAAATGTCTCTCCTGGTAAACAGCTTTCCTTTTAGCAGTCACTTCAGCTAGAAGGATTTCAGAATTACAGGCTCTTATGGCAGTGGAGCCTTTCATTATTTTTCATCCGGACAGGGTGGCTCTCAGGACCAATCCATCTTTCATGCCTAAGGTGGTATCCATGTGGCTCTTAATTAGACCATTCATCTGCCAACTTTCTTCCCCAATCCACAGAACAAGGGTGAGCGGGTCCTGCATTCATTGGATGTACACAGACAACTTAGATTCTACTTAAACAGGACGAAATCTCTAAGAAAATCTGAACAACTATTGGTGGCATTTGCTGCAGAGGGAAGGGCCATTTCAAAGCAGACTATTTCCAAATGGATAAGCCACTGTATTCGTTTCTGCTATATGCACCATGGTAAACCTATCCCCAAGAGGATTAGGTCTCATTCCACCAGGGCTGCATCTACTTCTGCAGCCTTTCTCAGAGGGTTTCTTCTCAGAGGGTTTCCTACCAGAGACATTCTAGAACCTGCTACCTGGAGCTCAGTTCATACGTTCACCAAACATTACCATTTACCTCTCTTCTATAAATACAGAGCTGGCTTTGCCACTGCTGTCCTGCAGGGCCTTATAGCTGCTCCTTATGCTGTATAAATCCATCCTCCCAACCATAGCTTTGGGATTCTACCCAAATGTAATGACTGCAACAGTGAAACACGAAGAACATAGTACAATTGTGTACGCTTACCATAAATGTAGATGTTCAAGTGTATTCACTGTTGCAGTCCTGGTTACCCACCCTCCAGACCCCTGTTTTTCTCTTACTATACCTCTCCTTTCTTTTACTATGCTTAAAAGCCTTTTTGGGTGTATTTGCTTTTGTTTGGAGGTATATTTTTTGTGTTGTAAATTATATACATATGTGTATATATATATATATATATATATATATATATATATATATATATATATATATAAAATTTTTTTTTTTTTTTTTTTTTTTTTTGCTTCCCATTTGGGGGGCACCTGACATTTGGAGCAAGAAAAAACTGATGTAATGGCATCGGCTGCATGTGTTATACCCCTGACGTCGTGGAAGAAGGGAAAGCAACCGACGCAGGACCCAAGACTTTGTTAATTAGGCCGACTGAGGCAACCTGCCAGCAGGTTACCCAAATGTAATGACTGCAACAGTGAATACACTCAAACATCTACATTTATGGTAAGTGTACACAACTGTACCTTCTATAACTACCTACACAACAGAAAACAATCTGTTAGATGGCAAAGTAAGCAATCCGATTACCTGCTCAACAACACAGGTGATCCCCAGGGTCTTTTCTTGGGCCCTTGCTTTTTAACATATTTATTAATAATCTCCATAAAACATCCCTGCGAAGTACATTAATGGAATACGCAGACGATTCAACTATAATTACATTCTCTAACAACACCTCAGATCTACTAAAGTTAACACAAAATGCATTTACTTCCATCGAATCTTGGTTTAACGAAGCTCAGCTGCTACTTAATCTCAAAAAATCAAAACTTTTACTCTTCATAACCAAACTTATAACTCTAGACTTCAAAATATTCTCTCAAAACAATACAGAAATTGAAATTGTAAAAACAGCCAAACTACTTGGCATCACAACTGATGACAAGCTATCCTTTGAGAATCATATACTCAGCCAAATCAAAAAGACCAATTTTAAGCTTGGCAAACTCTATAGGCATGAACTCTATTTGAACAAGTCTACCAAGTTGAAACTAGATAATAGTCTACTTCTACCCTCCCTCCTGTATGGTTGCCCCATTTTCACTAACCTACACACATCTCTCCTTAACAAACTGCAGTCGTGCTATTATAAAATAGCTAAGTTTGTCTCCAACATGCCAACTCACACACATTGCCTGGCCATTAAATCTGTAAACTGGTTTGAGTTCCCAAATTACCTACATTACTCCCACCCACAAACTACTGCCCATCCCTTGAAACTATAATACAAACGCACACTTCTACCCTGCATCTTATGTCCTCTAACAAACCGCTCTCAACCATAACTAAACACAACAAAGAAGCTGGACAATATTTTCTATTCCCATGCCATTGCCAAACTTTGGAATGCACTCCCTCTCTCTGTTACTCAACTAGACTCTTTTTAAAAACATTTAAATTTGCACTAAAAGAACACTATCTCAATAACCTTGTCTGTTCTTGTAGTCAGATGATTAAACCACCTTAAATGTTTTGGTCACTATACACTACAAATACTTTTACTAATTTAATATAGTTGCAATTTACACTGTCTTCGTATCCAGTCTCTCTTCCTTTCTTTATTTCTGTGGCTGAATAAACATAATTGATTAAATAGTATTTTTACTTATGAGAATATGCAAACAGAATTACTAAAGATTTAACACACTGGGTTTATTTTCTTGTATTGTATACCTCTATAATATGTATTTTCTTGTATATCTACTTCAATTTGTATTATGTAAAAACTTTCTTGATTCTCAATGTTAAGATGATATGTAAAACTTTCTGTGATTGTATGGAGCTTTTCTCCCTGGACCTCCACTGAAAATGGGTCGTTGGGCCCAGTGGACTTTCCCGGTTAAAAAATGGCAATAAATAATAATAAATAAATAAATTCAGAAAGCTTGCAGGCTGGGGAGCTTCGTCATCCTCATTGCCCCATACTGGCCTCGCCGAGTCTGGTTCCCTCTCTGTGGTCTCATCTTGTGGGTCCACCATGGATGTTAGATCCGACTCCGGATCTCATCACTCATCCTTCAGGGATTCCCTATCCAGACCTGGTCAGTCTGAAGCTCACCACTTGGCTGTTCCAGTTCCCATGATGATCAGGACTCCCGAGTTATCTTCACTGGTCAAAAGGATTCTGGTTGAAGCTCATAAGTCTTCTACCAGGAAGGTTTATTCCAGCAAGTGGAAGCAAACATTTTTTTTTTTTTTATCTAGGCTTCACATAATGACCTAGACCCTTTACTGCCCTGGTTCCAGCGGTTTTAGAATTTTTAGCAAGCATCTTTCAGCAAGGTGCCGGTTCTTGTACGGTCAAGGTCTAACAGGCACCTGTATCTAACTGTCATGTAGGCGACAACATGGCTTCTCTAGCATCTTGTAAGCTTTGTAAAGCTTTTTTGAAAGGCACCCTTCTACTTCAGCCACCAGTTAAGGACCCAATGCCTCCTTAAGATCTTACGTTAATTCTGCAAGCTCTGGTCTCACCCCCCCCCCCTTTTGAGCCTGCAGCCTCGGTGGACTTACAGTTTCTGTCCTGGAAGACAGCTTTTTTGGTCGCCATTACATCTGCCAGAAGGGTTTCAGAGCTTCAAGCATTGTCGATCAAGCCTCCTTATTTGATATTTCGTAAGGACAGTGTGTCCTTGCCCACTAATCCATCCTTGCTTCCTAAAGTAGCTTCAGAGTCCAATATTAGTCAGGTGATTAATATCCCAGTTTTCTTCCCAAAGTTTCAAAATAAGGGAGAGTACAAATTGTACTTGCTAGATGTACATAGAAAGTTACAATCTGAAGTAGTTAGTATCGGATCCGATCTCGGATCCGAGCCGGCAGCTTCACAAGCTACAAGATCCGAGCTCCTAGCTCCTCCCCTACCCATAATCCCCTGCCACTAACTGTATTACCTCAGATCGTTTTTGCCGCGGCTGTAGACAGCTACTTTTTGAAGAGCTCCTTAGCTGACTGGTGAGATTGTTCCTTTTTTCTCTTAGAGAAAAGCCTTTTCTTAGTGTTGATTGTGGTGTGTGTGTTGATTGTGGTGTGTGTGTGTTCAGAGCCTATAGCCAGTATAGTTTGTTAAATAGTTTCCCTTTTTTGTTTAGTGTTAGTTTTTCTGTGTCCCTCCTCCCCCACTTAGTATTTGGGTGTGCGTGCGTTGTGGTAGAGAATGGCTGAAGGGCCCAAGGCCGTTTTTTCAAAATGTACTGAGTGTGGCCATAAGCTTTCCCCTGCTGATGGCCACACTCAGTGCGTTTTATGCCTGGGGGTGGCCCATTTATCAACAGACTGCCAAATCTGTGCAGCCTTTAACTCCCGGGCACTTAGGGACAGGAAGAATAAGCTAATCCTGGCGGGCTTGCTTCCCCAGGATTTGGCTGCTTCTTCCTCTCCCGCCAAGGCTCAGGCTGTCTCCACAGCCTCAGTGCCTTCCGTTCCCCCCGCTCAACCGGGGACTCAACCTCCCGCTTCGAGCTTGAGTTCGGGGGACTCTGGTGCCTCTTCCTCTAAAGAGAAGAGGCACAAAGATAAGGAGAGACACAAAGATAAGGAGAGACATAGGTCTCATAACAGGCGGGCTGAGACTCAACCCTCAGCCCCGCCTCTAAGCTAGCTAGCTCTCCCTCGAGGGTTTCCAGATCCTCCCCCTCTCGGCTCCGTTTGCCTCATTTTTCGCCAGAGAAGGAGTACCGGTCTCCCTTGAGGTCGTCGAGGCGACCCTCCCGGCCTGCCTCGATGACTTCCTCTAGGTCGACCAGGAGCCTCACCGACGCCGATATGGATCGGATGATGCAACGATTCCTACAGACCCAAATGCAGATGGGGGTGCTCTTGCCTCCCCCCCCTCAGGGGGGGAGTGCGGCCTCTGTCTTTGCTCCGATCACTCCTTCTCCAAGCCGTTTTCGGGTTTTGGAGTCATCGGATCCGGGCCCTTTTGGAGCCGGGGATTCGTCGGCGCCGATAGCTCCGGTCTCTTCGCCGACCATGCCCTCGAGTGTTTCGGATCCGAGTTCTCGGGGCAGAGCATCTGATCCGGGGGAGTTGATGTGTCTTCGGCGCCGCTGAGGTCAGAGCACACTTCTCTCTCGGATCCGACCGCATCGGCTCCGACTCCGGTCCTTACCTCGGAGTCGAGGAGATTGCTCTCGGAGCCTTGGGAGAGTAGTTCTCCTTCGGCTTTTGAGGTAGTGGAGAGGGTGCTGTCGAGATCCTCCAGGTCCCCGGTCCGGGCTTCGGATCCTTCTGCACCCCCGCTGCATATGGGTCTATCCTCCGTCATCCGTCCATTGGGACAGCCTGCCCAAGCCCTCCAGCCCATTCCCATGGAGGAACATGAAGCTGTTGACGAGCCCTCCTCGGACAGTCCCACTGAGGAGGTCCCTCATAAACGGAGGTGTAAAAGGAGGCACCTGGACTCTCCTGAGTCCGTCACCACAGACACGGATTTGGATGAAAGGGAAGGTTCCCTAAGGTCACCCCCCGAGGATGTCTCCTTCGGAGACATCATGGAGATGTTGCGTATTAGAGGGGGGTGGTCTGCCCAAAAACCTTCCGCGGACGAATCCGTCTTCCTGGAGGCATTTGAGGTAGGCCCGTCTACCTCCTGGGTGTCCCCTCCGGCTGACCCCCTGGTAGACCTTATTACTACCAGGGTGTGGAGCCAATCCCGAGACGGCCCGACAAAGTCCTTAGCCCCCCCCATCAGATAGACAGTCGTGGGCCAAGGGGTCTCCAGTCGATGCCATGTTGGTGGCGGCTGCCACGAAGAGAGAACTCGCCCAAGAGAGTTCTTTGGTCCACCCGCCGGATAAGGAATCTCGAGCGCTGGACCGCATTGGGAAGTGGATGTTTGCTTCAGCGACCTTCTCAGTGAGGGCGCTGAATTATATGGCACATACCATTAGGCTACAGCGAGACTTGATTAAGGAATACGCTGCAGCCCCCCCTGAGTCCATGTCGGTCGAGGACAAGCAGGTGTTTTCGACTCGTATGGCCACTCTAAAATCCATTTCTAACACGTCTATGCAGCTACACTCTCATGCAATGGAGGGAGCCGCGAGGGCCAGCGGAGCCGGGGTCATCTTGCGGCGTCACGCCTGGCTCCGCGGAACACTGCAAGGCGTCCTTTGCGAATGCACCCTTTGATGGGTCTTAGCTTTTTGGCAAGACCATTCGCGAAACGCTGGTCCAAAGCGAGAAGGACGGGAAGACGCTGTCTGTCGTCTGGGTCCGCTTCTCTAATCCCCAACGATCCTTCTCAAGGAATCAGGGGGAACAAAAGGATGTTGTGGTTCCGCAAGTCTCAGCAATCCCATCCAGCTTCGGACCCCTCGTCCTCCAGAGGCAGAGGGAGGACAAGTTGGACGCCGGCCCAGAGGCAGAGGGTTGCCGCGTAATTTCGGGTTTAGAGAGCCTTTCTCGGACAGATCCGCGCAGCAGCCCTGAGGGCTTACCCGACTGTCCATCTCTGGGGGCAGTCAGGGGGAGATTGACGGAGCATCTGTCAAATTGGGAGTCCATTACGACAGATCGATGGGTGCTCCGGGTTATATCCAGAGGTTACTCCATTCCCTTCCTAAGCCTTCCCCCTACAAGCAGACGCCTCCCCGATGTTCCACCCGATCAGAGGGAGGCAGCGGCTTCGGAGGTTTCGAAGTTGCTAAGAAAAAGAGCCATCCAGCCCATCCCCCCAGATCAGTCCAGATTGGGTTATTACTCCAGGTTCTTTTTAGTGCCAAAGAAGACTGGGGACCTAAGACCCATCCTAGACTTGTCCGCTCTGAACCTGTTCATCCCCAAGGAAAAATTCTGGATGGTCACACTTGAATCAATTCTCCCCTTGCTGCAGGAGAACGACTGGATGTGCTCTATAGACTTCAAGGATGCGTACTACCACATATTGATGGACAGACGATCCAGAAGGTTTCTCCGCTTCCGGCTGGGAGCCAATCATTATCAGTTCAGGGTTCTTCTGTTCGGCCTCACCTCAGCCCCCAGGGTGTTCACCAAGGTCATGGCAGTGGTTGCAGCCCACCTGAGACTTCAGGGCATTCAGGTTTTCCCATACCTAGACGATTGGCTCCTTACCACCGCCAACAGGAATCAACTCTGCGTTGCAAGAGATTACGCTCTGACTTGCCCAGAGTCTAGGCATCTCAGTGAATCTTCAAAAATCCTTCCTTCGCCCCGTACAAGTATTAGAGTTCATAGGGGCCAGATTGGATACCCGTACTTCTCGAGCCTTTCTGACGTCGGACAGGCTGAGCAGCTTGTTGCTTCAGGTGCTTACTCTTCTTCAGAGCCAGGCTCTTGCGGCAGAGTTAGTTCTGAGGGCACTAGGGTCTATGGCAGCGGCAATCTGTCTTTCCCTTCATGCACACCTGCGATTGCGGATTTCAGAATGGACCCTCCAGGTTCAGTGGTCGCTATTACTCCACCCGTTAAGCTCTCCGATCCCACTGAGCAGAGTTTGCAGAGACTCCCTTCTTTGGTGGCTTCACTCTCGAGAGCTGAGGCAAGGGAGACCCTTTGTGATTCCCCCGCCTCAAGTCACGTTGACCACAGATGCTTCTCGCCTCGGGTGGGGGGGGGCATTGTTCGGGCACAACCGTCCAAGGCACGTGGACTTCCCTAGAGACCGCTCTGCATATCAGTGTCCTAGAGATGAGGGCGGTGCTTCTAGCGTTGCAAGCTCTCCACGACCTTCTACCTCTGGGGACTATTGCAATCCAGACAGACAATATGTCGGTAGTCTGGTACATAAACAAACAGGGGGTAACCAGGTCTTATCCCCTTTGTCGAGAAGCTATGAGAGTGTGGGAATGGCCGATATCCACCAACCGCTTTCTAGTAGCAACGCACATTCCGGGACGGTCCAACATAGCGGACAAACTGAGTCGGATAATTCTCACTCCGTACGAGTGGTCTCTCAATCCATCAGTTGCGAAGCAGATCTTCCGCAAGTGGGGTTGGCCACACTGCGATCTTTTTGCTTCTCCATTAAACACAAAATGCAGCGAGTACTTCGCAATACTTCCCCCCGAGGGGGAGACTCCCAGAGACGCTCTAGTTCATGCTTGGCCTCCCGGTCTTCTTTATGCTTACCCTCCCTTTCCACTTATGATGAAGTTCATACAGAAAGCCTCTCGGTTGGGGAGCAAAGTTATCCTCATAGCCCCATTCTGGCCTCGCCAGATCTGGTTCCCATACCTGCGATCTCACAGTTTAACTCCCCCTTGGATACTGGAACCCATTCCAGACCTGATTTCACATCCCGCAGGATGTCAAACCCCGAACCTGGTAAACCTCAAGCTTGCGGCTTGGTTGATCCAGTTCCACTGATGGCAAGGACTCCCGGTGTCTCATCACCAGTGAAGGCCATTCTGGTAGCGGCTCATAAGCCGGCTACCAGGAAAATATATAATAGCAAGTGGAAACGCTTCTCCATCTGGGCAACAGACAAGGGCCTGGATCCTTTTACATTCCCTATTCCGACAATCTTGGACTTCCTGTCGCTGATTTTTCGGCAGGGAGCAAGTGCTTCTACGGTTAAGGTGCAGTTAGCAGCCATTTCCCATTTTCATGTGGGAGATGGACTAGGGTCACTGGCATCCACAAAGTTATACAAAACTTTCTTGCGAGGCATCTTTCTCTTGAAGCCTCCTGTGAAAACGTTGGTGCCCCCATGGGATTTGACACTAGTCTTGCAAGCCTTGACGAGTCCATCCTTTGAGCCTGCAGCCTCGATTCCTTTAAAATTCTTGTCCTGGAAAATGGCTTTTTTGGTAGCTATTACTTCTGCCAAGAGGGTTTTGGAACTCCAAGCACCGTGTATGAAACCCCCTTATCTCATTTTTCACAGGGATAGAGTGTCTCTCAGGACTAACCCGTCTTTCTTACCTAAGGTGGCTTCGGAATCAAATATCAATCAATCAATCAATTTGCCCGTGTTCTTTCCAAATTTTCAGAATAAGGGGGACTACATATTGCACAAACTGGACGTACACAGGCAACTACGTTTTTACTTGCACAGAACTAAGTTTTTCGCAAGTCTGATCAGTTGTTTGTGTCCTTTGCAAAATCAGCCAGGGGAAGGGCTATTTCTAAAGTGACCCTAGCAAATTGGATTTGTCAATGTATAGTTCAGGGGTATGTATCTTCGGGCAAACCAGCTCCTATGGGAATACACGCTCATTCTACCCGGTGGTCCAGGGTTCCCTTGGACGACATATGTTCAGCAGCTACCTGGTCCTCTTCTCATACGTTCATTTCTCATTATAAACTGGATATGATATCGAGAAGTAGAGCTTCTTTTGGCTCAGCGGTGCTTCGGAATATCCTTCCATAAGGCCACCCAGGTTTATTGTCTAGGTAGCTGGGAACTCTGTCCCACAGGTTGCAAAGCAAATGAAGTAACTACTTCAGATAAAGAGGTTATGTACTCACCATAACGTTCCATCTGAGTAGGTACTTCATTTGTCTGCAACCATCCCCCCCTGCCATCCCCCTAACCTTTTCTCGGGTTTTTTTCTGGTCACCTGAAATACTGCTGTCTTGAGGTTAGGTCTTCAGTATACCTCTGTCGAGGTTATGACTTAGATTGGGCAAAATCGATCTGAGGTAATACAGTTAGTGGCAGGGGATTATGGGTAGGGGGGAGGAGCTAGGAGCTCGGATCTTGTAGCTTGTGAAGCTGCCGCCTCGGATCCGATACCCACAGGTTGCAGACAAATGAAGTACCTACTCAGATGGAACGTTATGGTGAGTACATAACTTCTTTTTTTTACCTGCACAGGACTAAATCCTTTCGTAAGTCTGACCAACTCTTTATTTTCTATTCTAAGCCTTTCTTAAGGAAACCAGTGTCAAAGGTCACTATTACCTCATAGATTTCCCAATGCATTACCCTGGCATATTCGGCTAGTAAGTTATCCCCGCCAGGTCATGTGAAGGCGCATTCCACTAGATCTGTGGCTACCTTAGTGGCCTTTTGGTCCAGAGTATCTTTAGATGATATTTGCTCTGCGTCCACTTGGGCTTCTTCACATACTTTCATCTTGCATTATAAATTGGACATTCTGTCCAGAAACAGGGCATCCTCTGGCTCCACTGTGCTGTGGCATATCGTTCCATGAGGGCCTCCCAGGTGTTTATTAGCTGGGGACTGTGTCCCACAGGTTGAAGACCAAATGAAGAAGACAACTTCAGATAAAAAAGTTATGTAGTCACCAAAACGTTTCATCTGAGTTGTTGTTCTTCATTGGTATTCAACCATCTCTCCCTCCTTTCACCTGCCTTGCATAAACTGTGTGGTGGTCTGGTTGTTAGAGGATATGGTCACCACAGGGGGGGTGCATCTTGTTCTCCTTTTCTTGCTTATGGAGATTTTTGTCATGGAACAAGGGTTTTTTGGGTCAGGTTGGGATGCTAAGTTAAGCAGCAAACTCAATCTGAAGGGAGGAAGGAGACGTGGGCATTATGGGTATGGGAGGAGCTTGGAGCTCAGATCAGATGCTGGATATGCGACCAAGTCGGATCTGTGCCGTATCCGTGAACCCACAGGTTGAAGACAAATGAAGGATGGGACATTATGGTGAGTACATAACTCTTTTTATGGTACCTGAGTGAGATGCTCCAGCTAGTGAAAGAAAAGGGGAAGATGCTGTAAAGCCCATCATCTACTTCAGAGTTGTACACATTGTGAATCACAGTTCAAGCTTTTTTTTTTCTCATAATCTTAAATGTTGAAATATTGGGAGTTCTCCCTAATGCAACTTTTTACATTTCTTCACGCCTCAACTGCCTATATTCCATGAATCATCCTCCTTGTACCACTTAACCTCCCCAAGCTTTATAATTCATTTGTTTCCCATCAGTAGAATTGTGTACCTGAAAGTGTCTGCATTCTGTACATGCACTGTTAATGTGCATGGACTATGAGGTAGTCTGTATTTGTGCAGTGCATTGTGAGGCAGAACACCCAAGGTGCACTAGTGCTGGTTTATGCCATTCTTTTTTTGTTTTGTGTGTGTATTATGCTTTTAAAATTTGTTACTAAGTGACTGTCTTATCTAATCAGCCAAAAAAAAAATGTCTTGGAGGAATGAATTTGTGGTTTAGCTACAAAGGTCATTGAGCTTATACTGGAATGTCTGGGAGTCATTGAGAATTTGCTTGCAACTAATGCCTTAATAGCATACATGGAAAAAACACTTGATGAGAGCTGTAACAGTGTAATTTCTCTTAATGCCTGTGCCATTAGCTGAGTACGGAATGATGCCTAAAATGTTTGATTATATACCAAATTTGTTTTAGTACTCTCGGTAAGAATTTTAGTTTTGAAGCTTACATAATGAGCATGATATGCCAGGCTTTCTTTTGCAGGTGTCAGGTAAGACTGACTACATGAAAGGGCCTCTTGACTGATTTCCATCACCTTTTCTGTCCTCTTTCAGTTGCGTGCTTTTTGCATGTATTTTGATATGCACACCATTGTATCTGTCTTGTAGATCTAAGACTTGTACCATATTAAAAGTTTTCTTTCCTGACTTTTTTTCAGTTAAATGGTGGTGGTGATGTGGCAATGCTGGAACTCACTGGACAGAATTTCACTCCAAATCTACGAGTATGGTTTGGGGATGTCGAGGCAGAAACTATGTACAGGTACCGTATTCTTCTTTTTTAACGTTTTTATGTAGTGATACAGTGGCAGGACTGTATTTTATTGTGGTATGTCCCATTAAAAATTGTTTAATTTGCCAACAGTGTCAGCAGTCAGTTGAAATATGTTTATATTTGGTGAATGCAGTGGATTGGTGCTTCTGTACCAATAGTTTGAGAATATTGTAGTTGACTGTCTTCTTCTTTCGGCTTTTCCCGGTTAGGGGTCGCCACAGCGGATCACCTGTCCACTCATGATTGGCAGTGGAGTTTTACGGTGTCGAGCTGCCAGCCTGGCACCCAACCTTCCACGGAAGGCACACACATGCAGGCACTCATACCCAAGGCCAGTTTAGTGTCCAGTCCACTTACAGTCTGTCTTTGGGATGTGGGAGGAAACTGGAGCACCCGGAGGAAACCCACTCGACCACAGGGAGGACATGCAGGCTCCACAAAGAGGGCACCCCAGCCGAGGATCGAACCAGAGAACCTCTTGCTGTGACATAGCTGATATTGATTACTGTTAAAAGGAAATCATACAAATTTCAAGATATTGTTTTGCCTTAAGAAGAATGTGTATTTTAGTACATGTTGTAGGCAAGGCTCAAGTGGTGAGAAGTGCTGCACAGCTTTAGTTTGACAGTCTCCTCTTGTGGGCTTCCATTGCAAAGGCTGTGTGTTAAAGTTAACATTTATCAGCAAGAAGATTACTGATAGACACAGCAGTTCATGTCTTCAAAAAGGACTTTTTTCTTTCCCCCAACTCGGGACTAATTAAGTCTACCAGATCTAAAATTGAGGTATAACTAACTCCCCCTTCACACCCTAAGGACAATCACAAAGTATTCATCTGTGTCAGCACCCTCAAAGGCAATACACAATAATGTACTGAACTAAAATATTGCAGTCACATAAACACCCATCTGTATCTATCAGCCAGGTTCTAACCTTATTTTTAATAAACCAGGCACCTCTTGAATATGTTGTGTAATAGTTATCACTTTGACGCTGCTTTTGTTCATGCTGCTGTACTTTAAATATCTGTTCTACAAACATGCAATCTCTCTTAATCTCCTGTGCATTACTTATTGTATTATATATTAGTTATTGCTTATGTGTTAGTGTTAATGTTCCATTTTCCTTTGTGTATCTCCAGACAGAACTTGAAAATGGCCCAGAACAATGTGTTCCACCCCAAATAAAAATGAAAAAAAAACTCCATGACTATTGTGGGTTAGATGTAGCAAAACTGGGGTGGTAATTATTATTGTTGAAACTGCTAGGAAAGCAATCCTTAAAAAATACATCTAAATAACTGTCATTTGGCAGTATATTTTTATTTAAAGTTGCATATGTAGACAAATGATGAACAGCGTGATGCTGGTAAGGGCACTGAGTAAAGATTTATGTTAGCTTTTAGCAAACCCACAAAGACTGGTTTTGCATACAGTTGTCCAGTGCTGTGTAAGGCAGTGTTTTAAACAGTACTGTCCATTGTAATTGAAGACTTTCCCTTAAGAGTTTCACATTTTTTAATAAGAGTAAAGTAGATGCAGAGATTGTGACTTTCATAGCCCTGCTGAATTCAGTATTTGCTAAAGTTTTTGCCATTACTTGGGAATCCTGTGGCAGTCCTGATAGTGTGATATGCCCTTTTACACTTAAAAAGGTAAGGCTACAGAATACTTTGTTGCCCTAACTTGAATACTTTGAAAAGCTGTGCAGTTGAGCTGTTGCAGTGTTCATTTGATTTCATTAATTTTATTTACAGTGGAAAAACTAGGAGATGGCTGGTGATTTAACTGTGCTGACACAACCCAGAATATAATCTCTGCTTGGTATTGTGTGGTTGGTGCATCATGGGCTGTCTGATTTGTAGGCAGCGGTGGTGCAGCAGTTAGTGTTGTCACCTCACAGCAAGAGGTTCTCCCGTTCGATTCTCTGCTGGAGCGCCTTCTGTGTGGAGTCTGCATGTCCTCCCCGTGGTTGAGTGACGTTAAAGACATGCAGGTAGGTGCGTGAATGGACGTGCCTTCTTTGAAGGTTAGGTGTCGGGCTGGCAACTCAGCACCGTAAAACTCCACTGCCAGTCATTAGTGGACAGGAGTTCCGCTGTGGTGACCCCTAAACGGGAAAAGCCGAAAGAGTAGGTAAAACTAGGACTCATTCCCTAGGTTTTTCACTCAATCAAAAATCTGAAGTTGCTCACTTGCAAGATTCTTTTCACAGGCGAGTATATTTCTTGCATTTGAGTAGTCCCTGAATTACCTCATCATCAAATTCCAGAACCCAAATTAGTCTGTACCTTCTCTTTCACATGTTGTTCCTCTGAATTGTGAATTCTCAACTACAGTAATTCAAACATAGCCATGAACTGGAAAATTCCTTTTTGCCACTCAGAGGAATGCATTTTGTTTGTATTACCACTTTCAGTGCCTTAGAAGCTTAAGCACTCAAATGTAAATTTTCCCAGTTTTTATAGGCTTTTATATATTGTTTTTAATCACTTTTGTAACTCTTTCAAAATTATACATTTTTGCGTTTTGTGTTATTGTAATGCATTATCTCTTCAACCTTTTTTCTTTTGATTAACATGTATATGCCTGAAAAATAGAAGGTGTTGCTGTGGAAGATGCAATTTTTTTTTTTTGAAACTTGTAATTTTATCTGTAGGTCAAGGAAGTCGACATTTTTTTCGTTTGGTAAAGTAAAAAACAAAAAAAACTTTCTAAACATGTAGCATCTGTAAAGACTTTTATAGAGAGAATCCTTAGCTGTTACCACTCTAATCATGCTTTAGCTTCTCTGTTACCAGCTTCTCCCATGGAAAAATAGTTAAAAAAAAAATATATATATATATATGTATGTGTATATATATATATATATATATGTGTGTGTGTGTGTGTGTGTGTATATATATATGTGTGTATATATATATGTATATATATATATATATATATATATATATATATATATATATATATATATATATATATATATATATATATATATATATATATATATATATATATATATATATATATATATACACACACACACACACAGTGGATATAAAAAGTATACACACCCCTGTTAAAATGCCAGGTTTTTGTAATATAAAAAAATGAGACCACAATAAATCATTTCAAAACTTTTCCCACATTTAATGTGACCTATAACCTGTACAATTCAATTGAAAAACTAATCTGTTAGGGGAAAAAAATATAAAAAAATGTACAATAAGCTGGTTGCTTAAGTGTGCACACACCCTTAAAACTAATACTTTGTTGAAGCACCTTTTGATTTAATTATAGTATTTAGGCTTCTTTTGTAGGAGTCATATCAGCATGGCACATCTTGTCTTGGCAATATTTGCCCACTCTTCCTTGGAAAAGTGCTTCACATCTGTCATATTGCAAAGGCATTTCTTGTGCACAGCCCTCTTCAGGTCACCCCATAGATTTTATATTGGATTTAGGTCTGGACTCTGAGCCATTCCAAAACAACTTCTGGTGAAGGCATTCTTTTGTTAATTTGGATGTATGCTTGGGGTCGTTGTCGTGTTGAAAGGTGAAAGTCCTCTTCATCTACAGCTTTCTAGCAGACGCTTGAAGATTTTGGGCCAAAAGTGACTGGTATTTGGAACTGTTCATAATTCCCTCCACTTTGACTAAAGCCCCAAGTTCCAGCTGAAGAAAAGCAACCCCAAAGCATGATACTGCCACCGCCATGCTTTACCATGGGGATGGTGTTCTTTTGGTGATGCGCAGTGTTGTTTTTGAGCCAAACGTACCTTTTGGAATTGTGGCCAAAAAGTTCTGCCTTTGTCTCATCAGACCATAACACATTTTCCCACATGCTTTTGGGAGACTTGATGTATTGTTTTGCAAATTTTAGCCGGGCGTGGATGTTTATCTGTGTAAGAAAAGGCTTCCGCCTTGCTACACTATCCCATAGGCCAAACATATGGAGAATACGGGAGATTGTTTTCGCATGTAGTACACAACCAGTACTTGCCAGAATTTCCTGCAGCTCATTCAGTGTTGCTGTAGGTCTCTTGGCAGCCTCCCTGACCAATTTTCATCTTGTCTTTTCATCAATTTTGGATGGATGTCCAGTTCTTTGCAACGTCACTGTTGTCCCATATTGTCTCCACTTTTTGATGACTGTCTTCACTGTGTTCCATGATATACCCAATGCTGTGGAAATTTTATTGTACCCTTCTCCTGACTGATGCCTTTCAACAATGAAATCCCTTTGATGCTTTGTAAGCTCTCTATGAACCATGTTTTTTGCTGTAGCAGGCAACTGAGTAAATGTCAGGAAAATCCTACTTGGCAGCTGAACTTTATTTGGGATTAATCATAGTCTCTTTAATTGATGGCAGGTGTGTACCCAAGAAGACTGAATGCTGTAATTAAATCAAAAGGTACTTCAACAAAGTATTAGTTTAAGGGTGTGCACACTTGTGCAACCAGCTTATTGTAAGTTTTTTTATTTTTTCTCTAACAGAGTTGTTTGTTTTCCAATTGAATTGTACAGATTATAGGTCACATTAAAGGTGGGAAAAGTTTGGAAATGATTTATTGTGGTCTCATTTTTTTATATCACAAAAACCTGGCATTTTAACAGGGGTGTGTACACTTTTTATATCCACCATGTAGATATGTATGTATGTATGTATATTTTTATACGTAACTTGTTAGTAAGTAGTATGTTTAGGTTCTGCTATGTTGGCCAACTATGACCATTTGATTTTATTTTCTGAGATAATGCCTGTTCGGTAAAGGTAATGTTCAGTGTTTAACCTTCAGGGAATAGCTGTGCTATGCAAGTTGCATTCGATGGCCGAATATAGACCCGTGTGTGTATTTGTTCATTTAACAGAAAGGTAAAGAATTTTATGTTAATGTTATTGGTTCCGCTGAAGTAAGCAATACGAAAATGCTGAGGGTCAAGTTTAGTCTTGCTGTTTGCACCTCCTTGCTCTTACAATGTAATTTTGAGAGAGAGTTTTTGTAAGCCAAGAAGTGCCTTATCTTTCTGAACTGGTTGGACTTGAATTAATTTTTTCCTTTTTTTTTTTTTTTTTGGTAGTTGTTCAGTCTTCCTACCCATCTCACATTGCATCATATGTCTAATCCAGATTAATCATTGTTATTTGCTTTCTTTTGAGATTAGAGGTAAAGTTTTATTTGCTTGTGCATGCAGTCTCTAATTAATTGGGTGAATGGGTGAGAATTATTTTGGCAGCTTTAATTCTCAGGATTTTTCCCCCATTGTTTGTATAGTTTTCAAGGGGATTTTGATGTGGGACATTTGCAAGAGAATATTTTAACTTAAATAACAGAGAAAAAACTAATACACTCCTTAAGTAGTGTTTCCCATTTATGACATCACAAGTACTCCATGTTGACTCTGCCTTTCCAGGAAATGAAACTCTGCACCCTTTTCTTCCCAGAAGATCCTGTGCTCAGTATTGTCAGACACCAGTGATAACACATTAGGTAAATAAACACGTGCCCTTTATCTCCCATTTCTTTTTGATGTTTGCACAGTTTTATTAATGAAGTTCTTAAACTTACATACATTTAGTTTAAGCATCTCTCACCATGAAATATAAACACAGCATCATCCTGGGTTTGCCTTTCCTTTTGATATCTTGGATGAATGCTTCCCAACCAGGCACTGGTGGTTTAGTTCCCCCTTGTAGCTGAAGGTTTACATCAGAGTTTTTACTCATGAGACATTGTTTGGAGGACCAATACAGACCTAGCCTTTTTGGAAGTAGGTTCTTACCAAAAATGATTTTCTGGTTCTTTGGGCACTGAGCTCATCCTCTGCTGTCATGGACTTGAGTCCTTCCCAGTCATGTTTTAAGACAGAGGATCAGAAGGCTTGAGTATGCGCACCTGGTTCTTCCCGTCTAGGAGTGCTTCACTGTGTGCTGCCACAACCTGCTCCCAGATTGACTATTTGTGGCTGTCCAGTCTGACCATATTCAGTGGCCCCTTGAGTCACCACTAGGCTTAGGTAGTTTTGACATGACAGTATTTCTTTTCCTGATGA
The DNA here is from genome assembly GCF_019279795.1 of Protopterus annectens. Classification (NCBI taxonomy): domain Eukaryota; kingdom Metazoa; phylum Chordata; order Ceratodontiformes; family Protopteridae; genus Protopterus; species Protopterus annectens. Next base: position 327,560,528 of record NC_056729.1, on the reverse strand, counting down.
AAATCCCAAGTGTAGGCCTGTCCTGAATCAGTTTATCAACTAGACATTTTCCAGCACTTTTGTGTGGCTACTGAGCAGAACTCACATGTAGCCTGCTATAATTCAGATTGATTAGATGGAGTACCTGATATTGTAGGCTGTGGTGTGTGTTAAGGACCAAATACGAAGCAGTGTTTTGGACCCTATGTCAAGAGCCAGTGTGCTTTTTGTTCAGGCTTCTCAAGATTTTTTTGATAATCTGAGCCTTTATGCTGTGGAAGAATTACTCCCTTTTGAAAAATTGGAGAAGACCTCATTGTCATTGGATGGACATATGTCAGTCTGTGGACCATTTCACACAATGGCTGGGTTTCCCTGGAGGGTTAGCTGTGTTAGCTGGTTCACTGTAGTTTACACTCTGGCTGGGCAAAGTGGTAGTTCTGTGTAGAAGTTGATCTTTCATTTATACAAGTTAGTGGTCATGGGTGTGACCATTTTAGAGCAAGTTTTAGAGTTCTCTGATCTTCCTCTACAAACCTCCTGTGGTTACTTTCTTATACACCAAAGCTTTTGGGACAAACCCAGGCTTTGTGAGTGAGAGAGCAGTAGAAGATGTCCCATTCTTAGAATGAGAGCAGGGAATAGTTCTCCCAATCCTCAGGGCTTAAAGCTGACAGTTTCTGTCCCATTCTGGGCCTCTGCATCTTTTCCACGCAGAGTTTGACCATTCTTGCCTGTCTGGTCATAGTGGTGTTTTTTTTTTCCTTCATGAATGTTGTTTAGATCATTAGTATTCAGTGGCTACATGAATGTTTATTCCATTCTGGCTTGTGTGCATATCTCCCAGAGCAAAGTGTTACGTTGATAGGCTCCCTCAACACACAAGACTTTTTAAGATGGTGGCTGTATGAGTGAAGACTTGGAGGTATTGTAGTGGTTGGGATGTAAGGCAACTCTATAGTATCCCTCAAGGAAGAGAGCCTTAGTGTTCAACTAATACTGTAATGTATCTTGCATATCTGTGAGAGAACTGTGTGTGCCACCTTCTGTACTTCTAAATTCTGGAAAATGCCAAAAATGGGGGGACAAAGACCCAAAATCAGGGATGTTATTCCATTATTACTGTAATTCAATTAAGTTTATAGGCCAGTAGGTTTTGCAATCAAAAATTTTGTGAGGGAGAGGGCAAAAGTGAGGCAAAATGAAGAACAGTCTGCAGAATCAGGATGGGAAAATGGCTTAATTTATTCATCCTAGACAGACTGGTTTATGGGTATGCTTGTAGAGCTTTTATTAGTGGACAGATTTTTTTTCAATACTGTGATCTGTGCCTCTGACTAGAATATAGGGGGAGAGAAAGATTTGTGTGAGGCCAAGAGGATGATGGGGAACAGTGTAAAGTGGATTCATGACAGGAAATGGACCTAGACTAAGTTTAACTTCACCTTCATAGAGTAGTAGTAAAGCAGATGCAAATGTTAAAGCAACACATTTAGGTGAGGGTAGCTAGATATTGGAAAACAAGAGATTCCCCTGGAGAGTTGGTGTTGGTAAACTGACAATTCAGAAGGAAAATTTGGGATTAAGCAGGTTTTATATTCACATTACTTTTTCTAATAAATGATGATTGCCTTTTTTCCTAATGAGTGCAAGGGAGGAAAAAAATGCAGTCCTAAATGTAGTCATGATAGTTTTCTGAGGCAAGAAGGGTTGGCTGAAGAGGGTGCTGCATTTAAGTGGAAATAAGTACAAATAGAAAATAAATATAAGAAGAAAAGGGGATGTTTCTTGTATTAAATGTGAGAGCAGTTATCTTGTCAGCCTGTTTATAATCGTAGATCATTTGAACCAGACAGTAGTATATGTCATTGGCCTGCTAAAACTATATCTAGCACACATTTGAACCGAGTGTATGGAGCTACAGTGATAATCCCTTCTAAAATGAATGGTTACACCACCCACACTAGGGTAACTATGGATGCATGCTTCTCCTTCACACTGAATTACCTTGTCACATCCCCCCATTTCTCACCACGGGGTACCAACATATGAAAAGTTAAGGGTGGGTGACTCAGTAAGAACTTAACTCAGTAGTTTGGGAACTTTTAACTCAACAGAGTCAAAGAGGCGAAGCACAACCACTGTGTTTCGAGGCATCTTCTAAATTAGGTAAAAGTTTTGAGATGGGTTTGAGGTAGTGACATAACTAAGTGTTGAAACTTTTGTTTAGTAAATATGACTAATGAGGTGAGCGAAGAGGTCCACCCTAGCTCCAGCATGAACAGGTAGACTGTTCCCATTCACAGTGTAAGTATTCCCATATTAACCTGATATATATAGGGCTAGCAGGCAAAGATCCCCTAGAGTACAATGTCCAGTGTTAGTAGCAGAGAGGAGTAATGGAGCTGCTCTTTTCAACTTTTCCCACAAAGTGCAGTTAATAAAACCTTGCTTACCATGGTAGATTGTTCAGGGGTGTAGGCACAACAGTGATTCTTATCTGCAGGATTTCACAGATGTTCTTCGTGTTTCAGTGTTGCGGTCATCACATTTGGGTTATCCCTGCCAGGGTAGCCCTCAGCTGGCTCGAATACCAGAGACTTAGAATTTCTCTGTCGGTTGCTGTCGCTCGAGGACTGACGTCAGGTCATCAGTAGTATAAAGTAAGGCAGCCGACGCCATTACATCAGTTTTTCTTGCTGTGGAGCCTGAAGCAGAAGCAGTTCGCACGAGTGTCGGTCGGCCACTACCTGAGTTTCCGTCTACCGAATTGAAGTTGAAGTCTTCTAAAGCTAAGTACCCCGTTGGGGATCCTTTTTTGTTGCATTAACCGATGTCAGAAAAAGTTAATTGTCTTGCCTGTGGAAAACAAATACCACACTGAGACTTCACTCTTACTGCATCACTTGTTTAGGCCCAGACCACGACGTCCCTCGTTTCTGTGCTTTGTTTAATGCCAAAACTATCCGTCGTCGGGCCCTTATTGTAGACAGATATTTTCGCTTACAGTCCTCAAATTCTGATATGGCTTCAGTAAGCCATCCGACAGCAGATTTTCCGAAAAAAAATTAAAGATAATGACAGAGACAGACCGCAAAGGTCCAAACCTACCGACGATGCTTCTGTTAAGCTAGTCGTCAGTTCTCCGGTCCTCAGTAAGGCACTTCGCAGCCCCTGATACCCACTTCTGTTGATACGCAGGCCGCTACCGAGACACTTTCGGAGTCCAGTATGCCACAAAACTCTTCTTCGACTAAGGATCCTGCAGTCGTCTCAACTTTGGATGGGTCCAGAGCCACTGAGCAGGCACCGGCTTCTGAGGAAGTCCTTCGCACTACCGAATCTCGACACAAACCGACATCTTCTTTCGTGACTACCATTCTTTCTAAAACTACTGAGTTTCTTAGGCCCCGGGTACGAACCACACCCAAGAAACCGACAACCCACTCTCGGGCACCTACTACCTTGCCTCGGTCTCAAATGCTTAAAATGGCGGAAGACCTTATCATGCTGATCAGGGGAAGCCAAGCTACCCCCTCCAAAAGGAAAAGAGATCTGTCCCCTGTAGTTTTGTCTAAACAAGAGTCAGATGAATATGATGCATCTGAATATGAAGACATGCAACCCTTCTCCATTTATGAGGATTCTGATGCAGAGAATTCCATTACTTCAGCCTCTCCCCCAGAGGATTTTTCCTTTGGGGGAACCCTGCATACCTTAAGGGAGCATTTCCAATGGGAGAGTCAGGACTACCCTCAGTCTAAAAAGAGACTCAGAGAATTCCTAGATCTTCCACAACACAGACCTTTGGCCATCCCCCCAGTCCTGAATGTTGTGGAGGATGTTTTCCTCAAATCCAGCTTGACTCCTGATGCCCTTCTTCCTGCTCCCAGAAAACCAGATGCGTACTGCAGAGTCCCTGACTTGCACAAATATCGTTTTAAAAATCCTACAGCTGACCCTGAGGTCATTTCTCAAGGGCCAAAAGGAATTAAAGCAACCTCTGCTAAGAATCCCACCCCCTCAGACAGGATTCCCTGAGCATTGGATAGATGGGGTAAGAAGCAAACGACCTGGAAGCTGACACCACAGTTAGTCGATAATCCACAAATTGCTCTTTATTGTAAAACAGATGTCCAAAACGTAACACAAGCGCTTTCGCTAGGATGTTCCTAGCTTTCTCAAGTACAATAACACTTCGTAAAACTTCAGCTTAAATAGCTGCTTACCATCAATTAAAAAAGTTATACACCAATTAAAAATTAATTAAATGATTGATAAATTGATCCATACCATCCTCCCTATTTAAAGAGCTACCTACTAAAAAGGTATACTCATAAACAAATATGCACCAAACCGTATTATTTACAGTTGAAACACCTTGTTAAACGATGATGTATTTCATTTAAAACCATAAAAATATACTGCAAAACATACATATTGTGTTAAAAAACTAATTGACATTAAAAGGGGAAAAAAACCCTTATTCTTGTTTTTAATAAATACAGGACAATACTTATTATTTAACTCCTGTTGTGTTGTCCAAACTTGAAAAAAGAAATACATACTTGCAAATAATAACCACAAAGTGGACCTGCCAATACAATTTAAAGATATCAGCAAAGCAGTGGCTAATCAAAACAAAGAAAGAAGTGCTGCAGTATGAAGAACACATGTAAGGAAAGAAAAAGGAAAGAAAAGAAAAAAAACCAACAAAAGAAGAAAAAAAGAAAAGATAAAGCAAAGACAAGCTCGTAGACAGGTGGCCTTGCCTGTATAACTTTGCATACCCAAAGACATGCATTGTCAAAAAGTGTGCCACTAACTGAACCAACTAAATAGGTAATGTTATAATCTAGCCCTTCTTAACTTCAAAATGGGCTTTATACTAATGGTATCATTTAGCCCAGGCCAGCTGGCTGCGTTCAGTTTAAGCTGCCACACTAACTCCCTGTATTCCAGGGTGGCTTCCCAATCGCCACCTCTGGAATCCTTATTAATTTGCTCAAGAATCATAAATTTGAAATTATGATTGGGACATACCAGGGAGTGCTTGAAAAGGGCATTGGTTTCCTTATTTTTAGTTAACTCATAAAAATGTTCATACATTCTCTTCCTAATTTCCCTTTCCGTCTTCCCTACATAGAAACTTTTGCAAAACATGCACACTGCCAAGTACACCACCCCTCTAGAATTGCATGTAAAATGCATAGGGGAATCCACCCTCATCCTTCTAGAAGGGAGATATATGCCTTTACTATTCAGAATTGCATGGCACTGATGGCATGCCCCACATTTGAAAGTGCCAGGCTTTTTAGTTGTTAAAGCTTTTGTGCTGTGTGCCCTTGAATTTCTCTCAAACATGTCCTTCAAATTAACACCCTTCTTTCTAATGAACCTCGGTTTACTTGGTAAAATGTTCTTAAATTCGTCTTGTGCCATTAAAAGTGGCCAGAACTTTGTAATCGTTCTCTCTATGTCCTCTGCCTGACTACAAAAAGTGTATATGAACTTAGGACCTGTGAATTCATTCTTGTTTACATTATTCTTTTCTACTTCCCCAGACAGTTGATTATTCACCACCTGCATGCCTAAAAGTGGAGAATACAATGAACAGTAAAAGGAGTACAATTACTCTTGCTATCAGGGCACTAAATTGTCAGTTCCATATGCTGAAATTTCAGCAACATACCTTGGAACTCCTTAAACAAAAAATGTCTTCCTTTCCTGCTTGGGCAGAATCTAAAGATTTACTAGAGTTGATGCATTCTGCAAGTCAAGTAACTAAACACACCTTGCACTGTGGTTTTGACACCCTAGAAACTTCTTGCAGGGCAGCAGTCACTGGATCTGTCATTAGAAGGCATGCATGGCTTAAGGAACAGCCCCTGCCAGATCATGTCAGATCTAAATTGTTGGATGCCCTCTTGCACAAAGATAACTTATTTGGCACGAAGGCAGAAGAGGTCTTAAAAAAAAGATGGAAGAAAAAGCAAAATCTATGCAAACAGTTAAGGATTTCTTGCAGGTCCAACCCCCTAGGTTCAGCAGGCATTGTCCCTCCACAAACACTGGTCCTTTCCTGCTCCCAGTAAACCGGCCCAGCCTAGGCCCCGTGGAAGCAGACCCACCCAACAGCAGCCCCAGAAAGTGCAGAGATCTAAGCAGTGGAATACCTCCACTTCAAAACCAGGGAGTTCTAAGCCACCCACTTATGGTAAAAACTTGCAATGACTCATCCCTCCACCACCTTCACTTGCCCCTAGTAGGAAAACTCTCCTTTCAGTCAAGCACCTGGGCCACCATTACCAAGGACCACTGGGTTCTGAACATTGTGTCTCAGGGATCCAAATTTTCCTTCCACACCCTTCCAACCCCAAAAGGGTTCCCAGATCTACCACCAAATCAGTAGGCAGAGGCTCAAAAACAGATCCTTTCCCTGCTCTATCTGAGTGCAGTAGAGTACGTTCCTGCAGAACAGATAGGCCAAGGTTTCTACTCCAGACCTTTTCTGGTGCCCAGGATAAAGGGCACCTGGCACCCCATCCTCGATCTATTCATTCAAAACCCCTTCCTGGTGATCCCAAAATTCTCCAGCAGCTGCTACCCATGCTCTCCAAGGATGCTTGACTAGCTACCCTAGATCTAAAAGAGGCCTACCTCCACATTCCTATCAGGTAATCATGCAGGAAATATCTCCGCTTCAGGGCAGGATCACAACACTTTCAGTTCTCTGCGCTTCCCTTTGGCTTGTCTACTACTCCCAGAATTTTCGCAAAATGTCTGCCTCTGGCCATTGCCTTTTGCAGACAAAGAAATATTCAGCTTTACCCATACTTAGACGACTGCCTTATTCAGGCAGACAGCCAGGAGAAGCTTCTCAAGCACCTGGCCTTTGTAAAGACCATACAAACCTCCCTAGGGTACACAGTCAACGAAAAGAAATCCAAACAGGTGCCCATCCAAAGGATAGTCTTCTTGGAAGCAAGTCTGGACATAGCTTCCCAGATGGCATACCTTACTCTAGAGAAACAAATTTTCCTGACAGTCCACTTCTCTCAACTAGCCACCAGGCCCCATCTAACTGCAAGGAATATCCTGCAAGCTCTGGGGTTCATGGCATCTTGCATACTACTCATTCCATATGTCAGACTGCATATGAGGAAACTTCATTGGTACCTAAAGAGTCTTTGGCGCCAACACTCTCAAGGCCTGGAAACTCTTTTACCTGTAGATGTTCATCGTGTTTCACTGTTGCAGTCATTACAATTGGGTTATCCTGCTGGCAGGCTACCCGCAGTTGGCCTGAGTTCCAAAGTCTAGGTCCGGCATCGGTTGCTGTCGCCTCTTCCCTGACGTCAGTGCGCCAGGGGTATATAAGATGCAGCCGACACCATTTTCTTCAGTCTTTCTTGTTGCGCGGTGCCCGAAGCAAAAGCAGTTCACAAGTGCCGGTCGGCCGACTCCTGAAGTTTTCAAATTAGAATTTCAGATCCGAAGTCTTCATTAAAGCTAAGTACCCCGTTGGGGAACCTTTTTTCTTGCTCCAGACCGATGTCAGAAAAAGTTAATAACTGTATTTCTTGTGGGAAGCAAATATCTCATAAGGATTTTCATTCTTACTGTATTCCTTGCCTAGGCCCTGACTATAATGTTGCTAGTTGTCGGTTTTGTGCTAGATTTAACCAACGCACTATTAAGCATCTGTACGATTTTGCATTTCATTACTTTGGCAGAAAATTTAATTATATAATGCCGTCGGATAAGCCGACTACCGGAATTTAAAAAAAACAAAAAGAAAAGGACAGGCATCCGAGATCCAAAACAGACGACGAGGCTTCTTCTAGGCCTGTCGACGGTTTGCCGGTTCTCAGTGAGGCGCTTTCACAGCCCCTGACGCCCACTACCTCAGAGCCACGGGCCGCTTACGATTCCCACGTGGAGCCGACTGGGCCTCTGGAAACTCAAGGTATTGGACACACAGAAACTATTCCTTCAGATGGGTCCAGAGCCGCTGAGCAGGCATCGGCTTCTGAGGGTGTTTTCAGGCCAACACAGTTATATGTGAAACCCACTTCAGCTACAAAGACTAAAGCAGCTCTAAAGACAAAGAAACAAGTACAGCATTCACTTTGACAGGCCTCCATGCCTAAAAAACAGATGCTTAAAATGTCCGAAGACCTTATTACTTTGATCAGGGGTTCCCATCCCCCTCCTGAAAAGAGGCCTAGGCAAGAGTTAGAATATGAATCTTCAGACCAGGTTTTCATTTCCTCTGATTCCTCCTCTTGAACAGGATTACTCCATTCCTCCCTATGAGGATTCTGATGCTGAAGAATCTATCCCTTCAGCCTCTCCTCCTGAGGATTATTCTTTTGGGGAAACACTGCATACTATGAGGGAGCATTTCCACTGGGAGAGCCAAGATTACTCAGAATCCAAGAAAAGGCTCAGAGATTTCCTTTTATTGCCCCAGCACAGGCCCCTTGCTATCCCGCCTGTTTTAGACATTGTAGATGTATTTCCAGAGTCCAGTTTTTCTCCAGACCCTGTTAAGCCAGACAGATATTACAGGGTTCCTGATTCACATAAATTTCTCTATAAAAACCCTGCAGCTGACCCAGAAACCATCTCTCAGGGTCCTAAAGGGGTCAAAGCTTCTACTGCAAAAAACCCTATTCCCTCTGATAGGGATTCTAGGGCCCTAGACAGATGGGGCAAAAAGATTTATACCTCTGCTACCTTGGCTGTAAGAGCTTTAAATTGCCAATTTCTTATGCTTAAGTATCAGCAATATCTTATATCCTTGCTTAAACAGAAAATGACAGCAAATGTAGAATGTGCAGACAAAGAAATGTGGGATTTAGTGCATGCAGCTGAACAAGTTGGAAAGCATACTTTGCAATGTGGTTTTGATTCTCTGGAGGCCTCCTGCAGGGGCGTTGTTACAGGTTCTGTCATTAGGAGACATGCTTGGTTAAAAGAACAAAATTTGCCAGATCATGTTAAAGCAAAACTATTAGACGCTCCTTTACAGCATGATACTTTGTTTGGTGCTAAAGCAGAAGAGGTGTTGAAGAAAATGGAGGACAAGGCTAAATCTATGCAAACAGTCAAGGATTTCTTGCAGGTACAGCCTCCCAGATTTAGCAGGAACTGGCCTACAAAAAATTGGTCCTTTCCAGTGTCAGATAGACCACAAAGGGGCAGATACAGACTCCCTAGAGGCAGATCACAGCCCCAAGACTCATACAGGCCTAAACAATGGGGTGCTTCTACCTCCAAGAGTGGAGAGGAAAAATCACAGCCATACAGGAAGCAGTCTCAATGGCTTTCCACTTCCAGCACCAAGCACTTATCTTTTGGCAGCCCCTTTGGGGGGAAAGCTAGCACTTTTTTCACAAAATTGGCACATGATTACCCAGGACAAATGGGTTTTAAATGTAGTTTCACAAGGCTACAGGTTCCACTTTCACACCCTGCCACGGCAAAACGGTATGCCAGACCTGCCACGCAATCAATGGGCAGAGGCACAAAAACAAGTTTCATCCCTCATGGACATGAGGGCCATTCAACAAGTACCAGAACAAGAACAGGGTCACGGATTCTATTTAAGACTGTTCTTAGTACCCAGAAAGGACAAAGCCTGGAGACCAATACTGGACCTATCTATTCTAAACACATATCTGGATATTCCAAAATTCAAAATGTTGACCCTACAGCAGCTTCTGCCCATGTTGGGCAAGAAGGCTTGGCTTGTGACTTTAGATCTAAAAGAGGCATACCTGCATGTCCCAGTCAGACAAACATGCAGAAGATACCTCATATTCAAAGCTGGCTCAATACACTACCAATTCTCTGCACTGCCCTTTGGCTTATCTACTGCGCCCAGGGTCTTCACAAAGTGCCTGGCACCAGTAATTGCATTTTGCAGACAAAGAGGAATACAAATATATCCTTACTTGGACGACTGCCTTATTCAAGTGGAGAACAAGGACATTTTACTACAGCATCTGGCATTTGTAAAAAGATTTCTGAAAAGTCTAGGGTACACAGTAAACGAGAAGAAATCAAAACTCGTACCCTCTCAAGAGATAATATTCCTGGGTGCAAGCGTAAATACAACTGGCCAGATGGCTTATCTCACACCAGACAAACACAGACAACTGACTACTTACTTCAAAATGTTGGCAACAAAGACCCAGTTATCTGCAAGAAAAATTCTGCAGGCCTTTGGTTTCATGGCATCCTGCATTCTGCTAATTCCATATCCAAGACTGCATATGAGGAAACTTCAATGGTATGCATATGAGGAAACTTCAGTGGTATCTAAAAAGTGTTTGGACTCAACATTGCCACAGCCTGGAAACAATAATTACCCTCATCCCCTGCCTGCAACAGGAGTTTCGATGGTGGGCAAAAGCCTGTCACCACAACAAGGGACAGCCATTCACCTTACCCACAGCCAGGAAGACATTGACAACAGATGCATCAGATTACGCCTGGGGGGCCCATATGGCAGGAAGATGTATTCAGGGCATATGGTCCGCAAGTCAAATGCATCTACATATCAATCAAAAAGAGATGCTAGCTGTTCAGAATGCCCTAACAGCCTTCAAGGATCAACTTCATCCAGGACAACTACTAATAAAGACTGATAATACTACAGTCATGTGGTACATAAACAAGCAGGGAGGCACACATTCCTACCCCCTCTGCAGGCTAGCCATGAACTTGTGGCACACAGCATTGACTTACCAAGTACATCTGCAAGCTCACTTCCTGCCAGGAAGGAAAAATACTCTGGCAGACGAACTAAGCAGAAATCTAATGGATCCCCACGAGTGGAAATTGGATCCACAAGTCTTCAGCATGATAACAAAGACCTGGGGATGCCCAGACATAGACCCATTTGCCTCTCCTCACAACTACCAACTACAAAGATTCTGCACAAGGACTTATCACAAGCAAGCATGGAAAGTGGATGCTCTGTCTTTCAATTGGAAAAATCTAACAGTATATGCCTTTCCTCCTGTGCCTCTCCTCCCCAAGGTACTCCTCAAGGTCAGACAAGAGAAACCAAAAATGATACTGAATGCTCCAGACTGGCCCCACCAGCACTGGTACCCAATCCTAAAGAGCTTGTCTCACTGCCCAGCCTGGACATTACCACAAATTCCTCACCTGTTGACCCAACAAGACAGCCAGATACTGCACAGCCAACTCAAAACCTTAAACCTGGCGGCATGGCAGATAATATAGCCTCTCAAGACACACCTCTTTCTAAAGCAGTAATGGATGTTATTTTGGAGGCCAGGAGGCCTAGCACCAGAAAATCTTATGCAGACAAATGGAAGAGATTCTGTGCTTGGAACCAAGCACAAGGCATTGGCATGGTTGTTCCAAATATTCCTCAGATTTTACAATACTTAACTGCGATGCTGGATAAAGGCCTTTCCTTTTCATCAATTAAAACTCATGCCTCTGCCATTTCAGCTCATTACAATACAGAACCACCTATTTTTTCTCATCCATTATTGTGGCAGTACCTCAGAGGGGCCGAAAACATAAGACCTCCAAGGAGAGCATCAATACCTGCATGGGACCTCAACTATGTTTTGGAAAAATTCACACTGCCTCCGTTTGAGCCAGCCTCTGCAGCTGACATAAAATTCTTATCCTGGAAAACAGCTCTGCTCCTAGCAATAACCTCCACTAGAAGAGTCTCAGAGTTACAGGCACTCATGGCTGTGGAACCTTTTATAGTTTTCCATCCTGACAGGTTTTCGCTGAGGACAAACCCTACATTTATGCCTAAGGTAGTGTCCAGTGTGGCCCTTAACCAAACAATTCATTTGCCTACTTTTTATCCAAACCCACAGAATAAGGGTGAGAAAATTCTGTATTCTTTGGACATTCACAGACAGCTACGCTTCTTCTTGGACAGAACTAAAGCTTTCAGAAAGACTGATCAACTTCTAGTGGCATATGCTGCAGCATCACAAGGAAAGCCTATCTCAAAACAGACTATTTCAAAGTGGATAGGTCATTGCATTTGTTTCTGCTATTCACAGCATGGCAAATCAGTGCTTAAGGGCATTAGGACACATTCAACCAGAGCAGCAGCCTTCCTCAGAGGAGTACCAACCAAAGACATTTTAGAGGCTGCAACTTGGAGTTCAGTGCATACCTTTACAAAGCACTATCACCTGCCTCTCTACTCTAAATCCAGGGCAGGCTTTGCCACTGCAGTTCTACAGGGCCTTATAGCCTCACCTAATCCTATTTAGCTCCAGCCTCCCAACCTTAGCTTTGGGATTCAACCCAATTGTAATGACTGCAACGGTGAAACACTATGAACATAGTACAGTTGGGTACCTACCATAAATGTAGATGTTCGAGGGTATTCACTGTTGCAGTCCAGGTTACCCTCCCACCATCCCCCTTTCTTTTTTGCTGGGACCTAACTGTACTTTTCTACTCTATTTTACTCTATACAACCTATGTGGTGTATTTGCTTGTAGATGAAGGAAATGTTTTTTGTGCATGCATGCTTATTGGCATAATTTAGCCTACCATTTTAGGGGCACCTGACATCTGGGGCAAGAAAAACTGAAGAAAATGGTGTCAGCTGCATCTTATATACCCCTGGCGCACTGACATCAGGGAAGAGGCGACAGCAACCGATGCCGGACCTAGACTTTGGAACTCAGGCCGACTGTGGATAGCCTTCCAGCAGGATAACCCAATTGTAATGACTGCAACAGTGAATACACTCGAACATCTACATTTATGGTAGGTACACAACTGTACTTTCCTTGTCTCAGAAAAGATTTTCTTTGGTGGGCAACAGCATGCTCCCACAACAAGGGAATGCCTTTCTCCCCACCCCTCGCCACCCAGACCCTCACCACAGACAGATCAGACTACGCTTGGGGTGCACACCTGAACGGCAGGTGCATTCAGGGCCAATGGAGCCCACAGCAAATCCCTCTGCACATCAATCAAAAAGAGATGATGGCTGGGCAGCACGCCTTGATAGCTTTCAAGCCCCTTCTCTCTCCAGGGGCTCTCCTGATCTAAACAGGCAACACTACTGTGATGTGTTACATCAACAAGCAGGGAGGGACTCACTTCTACTCTCTGTACAGGCTAGCCATGACCCTTTGGCACACAGCCTCTGCCGTGCAACTACACTGTTAGCACAATTCCTACCAGGCTCTCTCAACTCTCTGGCAGACCATTTAAGCAGAAATCATCTGGACCCACGCAAGTTGCAACTGAACAGAAGTACCTTCACCCTAATAACTCAGAAATAGTGAACCCCGTAGGTTGACCTCTTTGCCTCCCACACCAACCATCAGCTCAGCAAATTCTGCACCAGGCAGCATCACTGCATGGCTTAGAAAGTGGATGCCCTTCCTTCCCCTGGGTTAAGCTATTGGTCTATGCCTTTCCTCCCCTACCTCTCATCCCAGGGTACTGCTGAAAATAAGGGAGGAAAAACCAAGAACCATTCTCATAACCCCAGACTGGCTCCGGCAGCACTGGTACCCCTTGCTGCGCAGCCTGTCCTCGCTACCCATATGGCATCTTCCTCAGATTCCAAACCTAACCCAGAGGTAAGGGGAGTTCTTGCACCCCCAATTACACTCAATTTGGCAGCTTGGCTTATTCCCTAACCAATCTGCCAAATTCAGTAAACAGGTTCTGGATGTTATCCATGAGGCCAGATATCCTAGCATCAGAAAGTCTTATGCTGATAAATGGAAAAGGGTTCTCCTTCCCATCCTGGATTGCTTAGCTGACCTACTACACAGTGGCCTCTCTTTCTCCTCTATAAAAATTCATGCCTCTGCTATTTCTGCTCATTTTTCCACTGAGCAGCACCTTTTCTCACACCCTTTGATCGAACAGTTCCTAAGAGGGGCTAGCAACTTGAGGCCACCCAGAAGGGCACCAACACCAACTTGGGACCTTAACTTTGTATTGGAAAAGCTCACCCTGCCCCCTTTCGAACCAGCTTCTTCTGCAGCACTAATATTTCTCTCCCCTGAAGACAGCATTCCTTCTGGCCATCACTTCAGCCAGAAGAGGCTCTGAGCTGCAAGCACTCATGGCTGTGGAACCCTACATCATTTTTCATGCAGACAGGGTATCCCTCAGAACTAAACCGATCCTTCATGCCCAAGGTGGTGTCCAGTGTGGCTTTCAACCAATCCATTCATTTGCCTACCTTTTTTCCCTAATCTCCAGAACAAGGGGGAAAGGATTCTTCACTCTCTCTAGATGTGCAGAGACAGCTCAGATTCTATCTGGACAGGGCTAAATCCTTCAGAAGGTCTGATCAATTGCTGGTTAGCTTTGCTTCAGGGGCAGAAGGCAAAGCCATCTCCAAACAAACCATTTTCAAATGGATAGCACACTGCATCCATTTCTGCTACAAACAGCATGGAAAGCCTCCCCCAAGGGGGGTTCAGGACACACTCCACCAGAGCAGCCTCCACCTCTGCGGCTTTCCTCAGAAGAGTTCCCACCAGGGACATCCTGGAGGCTGCAACCTGGACATCTGTTCTCACTTTTACCAAGCATTACCCACCTACCTCTCTTCTCCAAATCCCAGGGCAGGGTTTGCCTCTGCAGTCTTGCAAGGCATCCCAGCCAGCCCCTAGTTTCATTGACTGCCTTCACCTTTTTCCTCAGCTTTGGGAATCAACCTAAATGTGATGACTGCAACAGTGAAACACGAAGAACATACTACAGTTGTGTACACTTACCATAAATGTAGATGTTCGAGTGTATTCACTGTTGCAGTCCTGGTCCCCCCCTCCATCTCCCTTTCTTCTCTTTCTCCTTTTATTGCCATTCTAACTTGTTCTCCTTTCCTTTCAAGGGACTTCTTGGTATTTATTTTCCACTGGTGGGGTTCCTTCCACCACACCCTGGCCTTCTACTTGGGGCTCCTGACAGGTTAGGGGAAGAAAAATTGATGTAATGGCGTCGGCTGCCTTACTTTATACTACTGACAACCTGATGTCAGTCCTCAAGTGAACGCAACCGACACAGAAATACTAAGTCTCTGGTGTTCGGGCCGGCCGAGGACTACCCTGGCAGGGATAACCCAAATGTGATGACTGCAACAGTGAATACACTCAAACATCTACATTTTATGGTAAGTGTACACAACTGAACTTTCAGATCATGAAATGTATAATGTTATGTTGTCCTGTCTCACCTTTATTCTATGCTGGTTGGGTTCGGAACTGAGCATCGGTTCAATTCAAACGCTCCAGAGCTTCCACTGCCACGAGGCTATTCCTATCCCGTGATGCTAAGGGAAGATTATCTAGATCTTGTTTACCGCTCAAGCAGATCGGGTGACTTCTAAACTGGCTCTTGGCTAAGTGATTTTTCTTCTTTACTTTTTCTATAGTGTTTTATATTTGGTAGTTATTTCTTTAGCATTTTAATAGTTTTGTCATTAAAAGTGTTACTAGTGTAATTCTTGACTATTTTCCCCCTGGTTTTTGGTGTTGACAGTCATTTTTTCTCACCAGGCCTGTTGTGTTTTTTGTTGTTCCACTCCTTATCCCTTTGTTGTAAGTTCATTTTACTTAGAGAGTTTTTTTATCCCCTTATAGGTAGTTTATTTAAGTTAGATGGTTCCTCGCGGCCCATTTAACAGAGGGCCGCTCCCCTACCCCTTCGTTTTTTTCCATTGTTTGTGAGGAGAGTCCATTTGAGTTACAGGGCTTCTCCTCCGTTTAGCGGACTAGCTGTTTGTTAGGCTTTAAAGCTTTTTTTTCCCTTAAAACAAAAAACTTGAATTTTTCTCATAGACTAGTTTTTCTTGTGTGTATAGTCAATATTGTTAAGTTTCCGTTGTTGATAGTGTAGCGTTGCATTGCTCTGATTTTGAAATTGAGAAGTATCCCTTTAATAGGTTTACATATCTGTATAGTTTTCATACAAGTCCCTGATCAGACATGTCTAAAGACCCCAAAGAACCAGAGCCATCTGGTTTCAAGTGTAACCAGAAGATGTCTCTTACAGATAGGCACACTAGTTGTGTTTATTGCTTAGGTGCCCCTCATTTGCAAGAATCTTGTGCTTTTTGTCTTGCCTTCAGTAGTAGAGTGCTGTTAGAATATAAAACAAGTTAAAAGTGAGAGGGCTGCTTAAGACTCTTTCTCAGAGGTTTTGGAAGGGTCACAGAGCTCTAAATCTTCTGAAAAATCCCCCTCTTCTTCTAAATCAGAAAAGTCGTGTAAAAGGACTGCTTCTTCAACTCCAGCATCGGAGCTGCCTAAAAAACTTGTAGAAAAAGAATTTGGCTCGGAACCAAGGGCTCTTGGTTCTGAAAAGTCTCCTTCTTTGGTTCCAACTGCCAGCAGAGGTTCTTTTTAGAAGCCGGTCCCCAGTATTGGAACTGGCCACTCCATCATTAAGATCTCCACTCCTACAAAGAGCGAGATCACCATCTTTATCCTTTTGGTCCTCCGGGAGTTTATCAGATGATGATGTGGAGCAAGTGGTGAAGAGACTCCTTCGAACACCGGCACTGGAAAAAATTCTGTCGGCTCTGACCCAAAAGGATCCGGAGCCGACAAGGACTTCTCCCCCTTCGGTTCCTCCTCAGACCCGACCTGAGGTTTCAGAGCCAGCGCACTTGGGCCCGATCGTAGTGGAACCAAGACCTCCAACAGGATCGTCTGTTCCAACATCTGCTCTGGCTGCCTCGGTTCCATCGGAATATGAGGAGTCTAGGAGCTGACGTTCTCCAATCGGGTCCAGAGAGGGGAGTCAGATCAGACGGCTGTCCGTGCCGATTCTACCTCTCTGGGCTTTGGTGCGGTTGAGCTCGGCTCCTACATCGGCTTCAGAGCCAACCACTCTACCTCAGGGTCGGTCTTTTGGTTCTTTGGAGCCAGGGACCTACTCAGAACAGGGTAAAGGAGCTTTTGAGTTGATGGAGAGAGTGCTGTCACCTCAGACTGCTCCACTCTCTCTTTCAAATACTCTTCCCCCAAAAGCGCCTCTGTCGGTCTCAGCACCATCAAACCCCCCCACCCCCACCCCAAGAGCAAAGACCCTAAGCTCCAGGAAGCCCCTGCGGACGAGACAATCTCTTCCGAAACTTCCCCACAGTACTCCTCTGAGGAGGTCCCTCGGAAGAGATTGTGCAAGAGGAAGCACATAGACTACCCGGATGTGGCGTCCACTAGATGCTATGGTGGTGGCGGCAGCCACAACGAAGGAATTGTCAGAAACTTCCTAGTCTGTTTATCCACCTAAGAGAGTCTGGGATGATGTACAGATATGGAAAGTGTACGTTTTCAGCAGCATTTATGCTTCGATCTCTGAATTACCTGACCCAATTTATGAGACTACAAAGGGATCTCCTGAAAGCGCTAGGAGATGCCCTTCAGGGTACTGTCGCTGCTGGGGTTTTAGATAGTTTCCTCTCAGCTCTCCACCCTAAACTCCGTGGTTAACTTCTCCATGCGACTGATTTCATATGCAACCATTGGAGCGAGCAGGGCAGCAGGTACAGGAATTTCCTTAAGGAGGCTTTCGTGGATCTGCCTATGTAACTTTGCTGAACCCTTCAAGTCTTCCTTCACTAATGCCCCTTTTGATGGCTCATCATTGTTTGGTCCCAAAGTTAGAGAGAGACCTTAACCAGGTGTGAACAGGAGGGAAAGACTTTGTCTGCCATAGGAGTCCGTTTTTCCATCACCACTAGACCTTATCCCAAAGGTCAGGGGGGGGGGGATTTGGTTCCGCAAGTCCCAAAGAGTATTTCCTGATGCACGTGGTGACTCTTCCCCCAGAGGCAGAGGGGGAAGTAACAATGGAAGACGCTGACCTCGCGGCAGAGGGGGTCTGCAAAACCAGGGTGACAGGGATTCTTTACTTGGTAAGCCCTTTCAGCACTCCTAAAAGGAGGCCCACCTGTCCATCTCTGGAGGCAGTCGGGGGTCGCTTATCTTTGTACCTAAACGTCTGGCTAGAAATCACACAAGACAAATGGGTACAAACGATCATATCCAGAGGTTATTACATACCCTTTTCCACTCCCCCTTTGGAGAAACAATCTGTCCCAGATATTCCACCCAGTCATAGGTTGGTACTAGGCTATCGGCCCTAGGGCCTATACAAGCCTAGCCATAACAATTCCCTGCATATTTCTTCCCATAATATTTACTTCCCTGGACCCCTGTCTAGCAGGGCAGCTGACATGATCCCCGGGGTGAATTTCCTATCTCCCATCCAATCGTCAAGGTTCCTTTTGAAGAGGGCCAAGAAGGCGCTCTGCTTGACATGTATGGGTAGTCTATTCCAGAGTATGGGGAGGCTCTGGGTCAGGAACCTATCCCTCCAGCATGTTTTGTTCATTGTGATAACAAGGTTTAGATCCCTGGAGCGTGTGGCTCTGAGGGATTGGAATTTCTTTAAGTGTAGCATGTCCAACAGCTCAGGGTTTGACATGGCCTTGTATGTTAAGCAGAGATATCGCCTCTGATATGCCAGAGAGTATAGCTGGAGTTTCTTTTTAGCTGGTCAGTACAGGGCATCTGATTTAGGCCTGTGATTCTTTTAGGGAGGTATTTCTGCGGCCTTTCCAGCTGTTGCAGATGTCTTGTGAGGTACATACCAAACGGGGTGTTGTACTCTGTAATGGGTCTAATGAGGGATGAGTACAGTGGGGCAATGACCTCCTTTTTTCTGGATGAAAAGCTCCTGACTGTTGTGGCGATGTCGTTATCGAAGGTGAGACCACTGTCCACCTGTGTCCCCAAGTCTCTCATCACACTTTTGGTGTTTAGTGTACTGCCACCTATGTGGTAATTCATGGGTACATGTTTTTTCCCAAAGGGGTTAACTATACATTTCTTGGCATTAAGCTTGAGCCCATGGCTCTGGCACCAAGCATCTGTTTCTGTAAGGCCCTTTTGTAGAATATCCACATAATTTGGGGATTCAATAACTGCTCCCAGTTTGCAGTCTTCTGCAAACTTTGTTAGCCAGAGTCCCTTAGTAGATGCCAAACAAGAGCAGTCCCAGGACTGAACCCTGAGGTACTCCACTTGTCTGGAGCTGAATTTGGAGTCTGCTACTTTTACTGTCTGGGTATTATCAGTAAGCCAGTTGGCAACCCATTGAGTGATGTAGGGATTTATGCCCAGCTTAATAAGTTTATCTAGGATTCCAGAGTGGGGGATGGTGTCGAATGCCTTGGAGAGGTCCATGTAGGCTGTGTAGGCCGCCTTACCCTTGTCCACAGCTCTGGAGACTGATTCGAAGAAGTCAATCAGGTTCAGGAGACAAGATTGGCCCTTCATGAACCCAAACTGGGTGGGGTCCAGTGTTTGAACGTTTCCAATGTCTTTGTTTATAAGTTCCATGATAATGTGTTCCATGCCCTTGCAGATCAGGCTCGTCAGACTGATGGGATGGTAGTTCCCGTGATCCAAGGTGGATCCCCCTTGTGGAGTGGAATAACTGTAGCTGTGCACCACTCAATGGGCACAAAGCCTGAGGTGAGGCTATGATTAAACATGACACTTAGGTGAGGTGCCAGTTCATTTTGTAGTTCATAGCCCGGGATGTCATCTGGTCCCATGGATGCTGTATTCTTAGCTTTGGAGAGTGCGGTTTCTACCTGTATGGCCATGATTACTGGAATTTGGCAATCTTTTGGTATTGAGATGGGCCCTTTAGGGGTGAGAGGGGGGTGAAGTTGGCGCTAAATCGATCTTCCAGGATATTGGCAATATCCTTGGGATCAGTATATTTAATGCCATTCTGTTGTAGCTCAGAGCAGATCTGAGCAGTGCCATTTCAATTCTTGACATAACTAATAGAATGCCTTGTGTTTGTCTTTGGAATCTTTGGCAATTTTATTTTCGTAACTAGCTTTGGAGGATTTTATGAGAGATCTCAGCTTCTTACTGAGGCTGGTAAGGGAGTTTTTTGCATCCTTGGAGTTTCCTCTTTTCTGCAACAGTTTCTTCCTTCTGTTGTATAGTTTGTTTATGGCAGGGGACCACCAGATTGGCTTCCTTTTTTTGGAGGAGAGCGTCTTGGTTCTATTTGGGATGGCACGATTTATGCATGAGTGGATGTGTTCGTATAGTGCCTTAGTGTAGGATTCAGCAGTTGAACTTTCAGCTCCTGTCTGCATGGGTGTCATGAAGTTTGTCACTTCTGACTTGAGTAGCATGAAGTTGGCTTTGGCAAATTTTTTTTATGGAGGTTTCCTTACTGGGCGATGGGGGTGGGATGTGGATGTCAAGGGTGATTAGCTTATGGTCAGACCTGACCAATGAGGGGGTGACCACTGGTGTGGAGCATCCATCTCCCATGTTGGTAATGACCAGGTCTAGGATATTGGAGCCCCTGGTGGGACAATGGATTATGATCCAGGACATTGGAATTTATGAATTCCAAGAACCGTTGGGAAAAGGTGTTAGTGATCGAGTAGTTTTCCCAGTTAATGGCAGGGTAGTTGAAATCACTTAATATTAGGGTGTTTGGTTGTATCTTAATTTTTTCCAGTATGTTTAGAAAGGTGTAGTGAGAATCTTGGGACATGGTGGGGGATCTGTAGAAAGCTACAATTTGTATTGCAGTCTTACCTAGTGTTAATTGCACTAGGAGAATTTCAGATCCATTGTGTTGTGCAACTAGCCTGGAGGTGTGAATATCCTTGATATATATGGACCTTTAGTGTTTGGTTTGGTGGCTGAAAAGTGTGGCAAGAGTTGTAGCCTAGTTTTGCAGGGGTGCTCTCTGGAGCCTTGAACCAGGTCTCAGTTACTGCACAGATATCGATGTTCTCTATTTTTAGGAGTGCCTCGAGAGAGTGCATTTTGAGGTTTAGACTTCTAGCATTGATTAGCATTACCTTCAGGTTTTGCATGTTTGTATCTGTTACGGTGGTGGTTTTGTCCTTTGAACCTTGCCTAAAAAGGCACTATAGGGGTGGCAAGAGCTTTAGCCAGTAACCTGAATCCCAGGGGCGACAGGTGCAGGTCAGAGGGACTAGGTACAGAAGGTGCTCGAAAAAGTCATCCAAAATGTCCCCGCAGACCAGATTGGATCCAGAACTTACTCAAGGTTTTTTTTAGTTCCAAAAAAGACGGGACTGGAGACTCATTTTAGATCTCAGCAGATTAAACAAATCTGTCAAGAAATCAAAGTTGCGGATGGTGACACTGCAGTCAGTATTTCCCTTTCAGGGAAAAGATGATTGGATGTGCTCAACAGATCTCCAGGATGCATACTACCACATAAAAATTGACAGGTGATCCAGGAGACACTTAGTTTCGGCTGGGAGCCAGTCATTACCAGTTTTGAAACCTGCCCTTTGGTCTCACTACAGCCCCCATAGTGTTCACCAAATGCATGGCAGTGGTTACGGCTCACTTGAGACGTCTAGGATTCCATGCGTTTCCATACGTAGACGACTGGCTCCTAACTGCCACCACCAAGCATCTACTAGTACAAGCAAGGGACGAAACCATTCATCTGTGTTCCAAGCTAGGCATTACAGTAAATTTCAAAAAATATGCCTTGTTGCCTTCACAGTGTCTTGTATTCTTATCTGCAGAATTAGACTCAAGGAAAATGTTGGCCAAACTTATCCCCGAAAGGATTCAGTCCCTACACCATCAAATCAAGAACTTGATATCAAAAAGAAAAGTACAGGCAAAGACTGTCTTGCAGGTTCTGGACACCATGGCAGCTGCAATCATTTTAGTATCTCTAGCAGGTTTGCACATAAGAGTTATTCAGTGGCTACATTTCTCCCAGTGGTCCATGCAAGATCTACCAATGTCGCACAAGATCAGTATCACAGAGTCCTGCAAAAAGGACCTACAGTGGTGGCTTCAAACAACTCAGTTAATCATGAGCCGGTCGTTTGTTTTTCCACAACCAACAGCCACACTGACCACAGACGCTTCTCAGATGGGGGCGCATTATCTGGGAAAGTCTGTCCAACACATCTGGCAGGAAAACCAGAACCATTTGCATGTAAATGTCCTAGAGATGAGAGCGGTGCTGTACGCTTTGCAAGAATTCCAGGACTTTCTCCCAATAGGAACTATTGCAATTCAGACAGACATGTCAGTAGTGTGGTACATAAACAAGGAGGAACCAAATCCTACCCCCTGTGTGAAGAGGCACAAAGAGTATGACAATGGGCTGTCTATTCTCAGTGTTTTCTGAAAGCAGCACACATCTTGGGGAAATCCAATGTGATAGCGGACAAACGCAGCAGAACTATTATGATACCTCATGAGTGGTCCCTAAAACAAGAGGTTGTGGAAAAGATTTTTCACAAATGGGACCAGTCCTGCTTTGACCTTTTCTCCACGTCCATGAACGCCAAATGCAGCAGCTACTTTGCCCTGATTCCCCCTCCGGGGAAGTCACCGAGGGATGTGCTCATACACGATTGGCCCCAGGGACTACTTTACGCCTTCCCTCCCTTTCCCTTGATACCAAAGTTTCTTCAGAAAGCCAATACATTGAGAAGCACATTGATTCTCATTGCACCATATTGGCCTCGGCAAATTGGTTCCCCTTTCTGTGGACCCATCTCCAGGAGGAACCATGGATCCTGGACCCAGTTCCAGACCATCTGACCCATTTGTCGGGGAAGTTACATCCATCGATCCAGACCCTAAAGTTGACAGCGTGACTGCTGCAGTTCCACAAATAGCTAGGCTCCATGACATCTCCCCGGCAGACATATTTTGATTTCTACTCATAAGACATCTACCATAAAACTGTACTCTAGCAAATGGAAAAGATTTTCACACTGGGCCTCCAAAAACAATATAGATCCCCTTATGGCTCCAACCCCAGCAATGCTAGAATTTCTCGCTAAACTTTTTAACGAGGGAGTGGCAGCAGCTATAATTAGAATCCAGCAACCCGCTATATCTAACTTTGATATTGGAGCAATGGGACTGAAAATCATGTCCCACAAACTCTATAAGGCCTTTCTAAAATGGACTTTCCTGCTAAGACCTTCAGTCAGAGAACCTCCATGGGATCTAAATTTTGTTCTGTCCTCCTTAATTTTGCCTCCCTTTGAGCCTGCATCATCATATGACGTAAAGTTTTTGTCATGAAAGACACTTTCCTTGGTGGCCATTACCTCTGCCAGACGAGTATCTGAACTCTAAGCTCTATCTATACATCCGCCTTAAATAGTTTTTCACAAAGAGTCTCCTTGCGTACTAATCCTTCCTTTCTACCAAAAATGTGCTCAGAGACCAGTGTAAATCAGTCTGTTGAATTACCAGTGTTCTTCCCAAACCATGGCACTGGGGCAGAATATAGATTACACCAACTGGATGTACATAGGCAGTTGCGGTTCTACATGCATAGAACTAAAGATATCAGAAAGTCGGACCAATTTTTTGTGTCCTTTTTGGAAAAAAAGAAAGGATTGCCACTCTCAAAAGTGACACTGTCACAATGGCTCACAGGTTGTATTTCCTTCACATACAGCTCTCAAAACAGACAATTACCAGTCAAAGTGAAGGGCCATTCCACAAGAGCTATTGCAACTTGGTCCGCCTTCCAGGCCAAGACCCCTTTGGATTCTATTTCTGCAGCAACCATATGGGTAAGACCTCATACCTTTATCACTCATTACAAAGTAGATGTGACCTCCCAAAACAGGGCTTCTTTTGGTTCCACTGTTCTGAAGAATTTATTTCCTTGAGCCACCCAAGAAAGAAGGTGCTAGGGACACTGTCCCAACCTGCATAGAATAAAGGCAAGATAGGACAACATAACATTAAGAAGTTATGTACTCGCCATAACGTTCCATGTTTGTTGTCCATCTCACCTTCATTCTTACGTCCCACCCTCTTTCCCCCTCCTTTGATCCTGGAGAATCAGGCGTATAATTCTATTTATAATTAGATTATGGAGTCTCTGATAGCCTTTTGGGTCTTATCTACACAAGCTGATTTATTTGTTACATTATATTTATGCTTTCTCTTGCAAACAAGATCTGGGTAATCTTCCCTGAGCATCATGGGATAGGGCATAGCCTCGAGCCAGTGGTAGTTCTCGAGCTTTTGAATTAAGCCGTGTCGGAACCAATGCTCTGTTCTGAACCCAACCAGCATAGAATGAAGGTGAGATGGACAACAAACATGGAATGTTATGTTGAGTACATAGCTTATTAATAGCAACTGTTAGCTGAATAGTGATACTGTACAAAAAAGCAACTTTGGAAAGCAGGGCTGTAACGCAGGCCAGTAATTCCAGTCACCACTGCAGTGCCCAGTAATGCTAGTGAGCAGCATTCCTGTACACAGGCACTGCCTGTGTGATCATACATTTAGGCTGCACAGACCTGCAGCAGGAACCTCAGTATGGAAGTTGAGAATAATATTAGTACTGTATCAAATGATAAAGTAGGATCTGATATTGTTTTACCGGTTCTGACCTCAGAACCGAGCCGGCCATCTTCCAAGCTCGTGACAGTCACAAACTCTCAAGCTAAACTCTTACCCACAATTCCCCTGTCCCTGTTACCTCAGATGTTGTTTGCAGCGTCGCCATTCAGTCATGTCAAGCCACTTCTCTTGAGCTAAGTAAAACTTTCTTTGATAATACCTAATCGTATTACAGCTTTTCTCAGTTGAAATCTTGTTAAATAGTTATCTCTTACCCTATCGCATCTAGCAACTCTCTTTTGGGTTTTTTCTAGCCTTACTTTCTTCTTACAGTGATGTAACTCCTTTACCATCGTTGGTAAAACCTTTCTTTGCGTTACCTTCGGGTATTTTTCGTATCATTGTTAATACTTTCTTCTTTCCTTTCTTTTTCTTCTTCTTACCTATCATAGCAGAGAAAAAAGGTAGTCCAGGATTTAAGAGATGTGTGGATTGTGGGTATAAATTGCCTATTTCTGACGCACATTCATTATGTGTTTACTGTTTGGGTGTGCCTCACTTAACTGTTGACCCGCCTTGCGGGATTTATGCAAACTTTTCTAACAGGACTTTGGTGTAATGGAAAAATAAACTGATCTTAAAGGGACTACTTAAATCTCCCTTTGCAGAGGCTATTTCTGGGTCGGAGGCTTCATCCCCTCCTAGTTCCCATAAGAAAAAGGATGAACATAAGGCCAAGTCTCTTCCATCTTCTCCTGCTGGTGACCCCCAGGAACCGAGACCTAAGAAGACCAAACTTTTTAGTTCGGAGTTGACTTCCTCAGCCCCGAGGCTTTCGGTGCCTAGATCTTCTGCACCGAAGCCTTCGGCACCATCCTGTACTTTGGCACCGAGTATTGTGCCCTACACCTCATCGGAACCGAGGGACCCCTTGGTTCAGACTTCCTTACCGGCACCGACTTTTTCATCTATGCAGACCTTTACGATGTCCATGACTGTTCCGACGCCCTCCCCTGCTTTGGCTCCAACAATTTACACGGCACCGACTATCCTCTCTGTACCGACCACCTTGTTTTCCGCACAGACTTTCGGCACCTACCGTAGTGTCAATTACCACTTCGGCACTGACCTCGTCGGTGCAGACGACACCAGTAGTACAGGCCTTAAAAGCTCCATTGTTCTCGGTGCAGACACCTTTTTTAGCGCCATCCAAAGACCCCTTTGTGGGCATCGAGTTTCCTTCATCCTTGGATAGACCTGACTCCCCTTCAGCTATGTCCATGAGATCCACTAGAAGCCTCTCTGAACATGATGTGGTGCGTCGTGTGGATCAATTGCTTTCGGCCAGAGGTATCCAACCCTTCAGGACCTATTCTTCCTTAAGAGGTCCAAAGACCCCTACCTATTCTCATCCTTCATTGCCTTTGAAGCCCCTTGCTCTAGCACAGACTCCCCTCACTATGGTTCCTTTTATGGACCTCACTAAAAAGCCGCAGTTGCCCTTGTGGCAGAAGAGACTTGTCACTCCAGTCACTGCTCAGGATGCCAGCTGTGGCATACGTTCTCCGGTTTTTCACAGCCATCCAGGGACTCCGAGTCAACAGGCTGATTTGCTTGAGTGAGGTGTGACCTCCTCGGGTGGACCAGCCTTCCAACTCATGGAGAAGGCTCTTGCATCTGTTGGCGATCCTGTGCTATCAGTGCCCCTGTCCTCCTCTGGACCGCATTTTACACAAGCCACCCCTAGCGGACACCGGGCACAAGGGCCTCAGGACACACTCCCACAGGAGGCCCCTTTTGTGCTGTCTTCCCAAGATTCTCCCCCCTGAGGAAGTTCATTGCAAGAGTTTGTGTAAGAGGAAGCACGTGGACTCCCCAGAAGAGTCCCTCATGGAAGACACAGACTTTGATGATGGGGAAGAGTCCCCTCGGTCACCCTCTGAGGTATCCTTTGGAGATATTCTCGAAATACTTAAAACAGAGAGGTGAATGGCGGCCCTCTAACCCGACCTCTTAAGAGTCTGTGTTCCTGCAGGCCTTTCGTGCCCGGCCCCCTACCTCCTGGGTTACTCCACCTGCTGACGACCTTGTCCGGCTCGTCGTGCAGCGTGCATGGAAAGCTCCTGACACCATTGAAGCCATTCCCCGGAGGCCAGATAAAATCTTGTCACCTCCAGATAGTGATCCTCACTGGTCCAGAGGTCTTCCTGTAGATGCCTTAGTGGTGGTGACCGCAACAAAAAGGATCTGGCAGAAGAAAGCCAGACTGTCCACCCGCCCAGCAAAGAGTCCCGGGCGCTGGACAGATTAGGGAAGTGTACTTTTGCATCAGTGACCTTTGCAGTCAGGTCCCTGAATTATATGGCACATTTTACCAGGCTTCAGAGAGACTTAATTTCTGAGCTCTCTGAAACTTTGGCCGGAGCTGTATCTGATGAGGTCCGGAACAAAGTGGCCTCACAGTTAGCCACCCTTGAATCGATCTCTTAACTCCTCCATGCGTCTAATTTCTCATGCATCAGAAGGAGCAGCTAGAGCAGTGGGTGCAGGCATTGTCCTGAGTCGGCATGTCTGAATGCGCTTGTGTGATTTCGCGGAACCCTTCAAGGCTTCCTTTCTGAACGCTCCCATTGAAGCCTCTTCGTTGTTTGGACCCAAGGTAAAAGACACACTGGCTAGATGTGAACAGAATGGTAAGACCCTTTCTGCCGTGGGTGTCCGTTACTCTTCCCCTCAACGGGCTTTCTCCAGAAACCAAAAGAGTGGGAAGATGTGGTACAAAAAGTCTCAAGGTTCTTTTCGTGACACACGCCAAGTTTTCCCCTAGAGGCAGAGGGGGAAACTCATATGGAAGATGCACCTTTCGGGGTAGAGGAGGTCCGCGTAACCAGGGCTCCAGAGATTCTGTCTCTGGCCAGTCCTACCAGTGCTCCTGAAGAGCTGCCCAACTGCTTTCCTCTGGAAGCGGCTTGGGGTCCGTTTCTCTTTGTACCCTTCTGCCTGACTAACCATTATCACCGATTCTTGGGTACGAGAGATAACCAGAGGTTATCATATTCCCTTCAATCTTTGTCCCTCCCCCCTAAGAAACTTACTCGACGTTCCACCCAGTCAGAGGGAAGAAGCAGCATTAGAGATTTCAAAGCTGCTAAGAAAAAGAGTCCTCCAAATAGTCCCACCAGACCAGATAGGATCCGGATTCTACTCAAGATTATTTTTAGTGCCAGAAAAGAACGGGGACTGGAGACCGATTTTGTATCTCAGTGTGTTAAATTCGTAAAGGTACAGAAATTCCAGATGGTCACAATGCAGTCTGTCCTCCCATTCTTGGAGGCAGATGATTGGATGTGCTCTATAGATCTTCAAGGTACGTACAACCACATAAAGGTGGCAGACCATCGAGAAGATTCCTTCACTTCTGTGCGGGAGCCAGGCATTACCAGTTCCGAGTACTGCCCTTCGGACTCTCTACAGCTCCCAGAGTGTTCACAAAGTGCATGGCAGTTGTCACAGCTCACCTGCGACTGCAAGGATTCCAGGTGTTTCATTACCTAGACGACTGGCTCATCACCGCCCCCACCTGACATCTATTGGAAGAAGCCTTGGCATACTCCCTTTACACCGCAGAAAGGCTAGGTGTAACTGTAAACTGGCAAAAATCCAACCTCCCCCCATCCCAATTCATAGAATTCATTGGGGTCCTGTTGGATACAAAGAACTGCAGGGCATCGATTCCAGAGCACAGAATTTTAAGGATAAAACAACAATTCATACCCATCCTCTCAAGGGAAAGATCCACAGCACATTCTGTCCTCCAGCTGTTGGGTTCCATGGCAGCTTCCATCACCATTGTCCCCCTTGCGAGATTCCACATGAGGCTCTTACAATGGTTACTACTCGCCCAGTGGTACCCTTTTCAGTTTCCTCCATCATCCCAAATTCGGGTGACTCAGAGATACAAACAAGACTTGATTTGGTGGATGTCACAGAACCTGTCACAATGGTCTCGCCCTTTCACACCCCAACAGCCCAAAGCCACAGTGACCACGGATGCCTCCCTGATGAGGTGGAGGGGGACTTTTTCAGGGGAAGACGGTCCAAGGCACGTGGTCAGAACTAGAGGCCCATCTGCATATAAATGTCCTAGAACTGAGGGCGGTGCTTCTAGCTTTGCAAGCATTTCATCCCCTCCTCCCGTCAGGGACTATTGCAATACAGTCGGACAACATGGCTGTAGTCTGGTACATCAACAAACAAGGCGGAACCAAATCCTGCCCACTTTGTCGGGAGGCCATGAGGATATGGCAGTGGGCGATGGCTATCAACCGCTTTCTGATAGTAATGCACATTCTCGGGAGTTCTAACGTGATAGCAGACAGATTGAGCAGTTGCATTCTGCAACCACACGAGTGGTCTCAGAATCCTCTTATAGTGGCGGAGATTTTCAACCGCTGGGGTCTCCCTCGCTGCTACCTCTTTGCATCCCCAACCAACTACAAGTGCAGCAATTACAACTGCTTTCTGATAGCAAAGCACATTCCCGGGAGTTCCAATGCGATAGCAGACTGATTGAGCTGATGCATTCTGCAACCACATGAGTGGTCTCGGAATCCTCTTATAGTGGCAGAGATTTTCAACATCTGGGGTCTCCCTTGCAGGTACCTCTTTGCATCCCCAACCAACTACAAGTGCAGCAATTACTTCGCTGTGATTCCCCCTCAAGGACAGTCACCCAGGGATGCTCTAGTCCACGATTGGGCCTCGGGTCCACTTTATGCCTTTCCTCCTCTTCCTCTCATTCCCCAGTTCCTGAAGAAAGCCCGCCGGTTGAAGAGCAAGATAATCCTCATAGCGCCATATTGGCCTCGTCAAATTTGGTTCCCCTTCTTATGGCCTCACCTGCTAGATCAACCGTGGATTCTCGATCCAACTCTGGACTTGATCTCACATCCACAGAACCTGATTCCACCCCAACTTGAACAGCCTGAAGCTCACAGCTTGGTTCCTCCACTTCCGGTGATTGCCAGGCAGACTGATCTTTCTTCCCCAGTACGTGACATTCTTATTGCTTCTCATAAGTCTTCCACCAGAACTACTTATCTCAGCAAGTGGGAAAGGTTTACCATTTGGCTGAATGAAAAACAGATAGACCTTTTTTCAGCACCAGTGCCAGTAGTACTGGAATACCTGTCAAGTTTATTCCATTCTGGCCTATCTACTTCTACCATTCGAGTTCATTTGGCCGCATTATCTAATTTTCACAATGGTGTCCATGACTCTTCCCTTATGTCACACAAATTATGCAAGACCTTTCTAAAAGGCGTAAATTATTTGAAACCCCCTTTTAGAGAACCTATCAGCCGTGGGACCTGTCATTAGTCCTGCAAGCTTTGACTACGTCTCCTTTTGAACCAGCTTCTTCATGCAACCTCAATTTTCTTTCATGGAAAACTTTGTTCTTGGTTGCCATTACTTCTGCCAGACATGTTTCTGAACTTCAAGCTCTGTGCATCAAACAGCCTTAATTGATCTTTCATAAAGATAAGAGTGTCATTGAGAACGAATCCTTCCTTTCTGCCAAAAGTGATCTATGGGATGGGAGGATGACATAATGGTTAAGGTGTTTACTTTAAAGGCACAAGGTGCAGGACTTGATTCTCACATGGGGTAACTGGCTAGGCTTCAAATGGCCCAAAATGGCAGTTAGCCTAGTACTAACCTATGAAATGTCCATTAACCAAACCATTGAATTGCCAGTTTTCTTTTCCAATCATTCTAACAGAGGAGAGTATTGTCTACATACCATAGACATTCACAGGCAAATTTGTTTCTATCTGGACAGAACTAAGGCTTCTCGCAAATCAGATCAGCTATTCTTGGCCTAGATTTGGATGTGCTGTTTCTAAGGTCACATTAGCTAAATGGTAAAAAGACTGTAACATTTATTCACAAAACTCACGATATCCCTCTGACTACAGCTGTAAGGGCTCATTCCACTAGGTTCATAGGTTGGTACTAGGCTATCGGCCCTAAGGCCTATGCAAGCCTAGCCATAACAATTCCCTGGAAATTTCTTCCCACGATATTTACTTCTCTGGGCCCCTGTCTAGCAGTGCGACTGACATGATCCCCCGGGGTGAATTTCCTATCTCCCATCCAATCATCAAGGTTCCTTTTGAAGAGGGCCAATGAGGTGCTCTGCTTGACATGTATGGGCAGTCTATTCCAGAGTATGGGGAGTCTCTGGGTCAGGAACCTATCACTTCAGCATGTTTTGTTAATTGTGATAAGGTTTAGATCCCTAGAGCGTGTGACTCTGAGGGATTGGGATTTCTTTAATTGGAGCATGTCCAACAGCTCAGGGTTTGACATGGCCTTGTATGTTAAGCAGAGATCGCCTCTGAGTAGACGATATGCCACAGAGTATAGCTGGAGTTTTTTTTTGACGGTCAGCATATGGCATCTGCTTTAGGCCTGTGATTCTTTTAGTGAGGTATTTCTGTGGCCTTTCCAGCTGTTGCAGATGTCTTGTGAGGTACATACCAAATGGGGCATTATATTCTATAATGGGTCTAATGAGGGATGAGTACAGTGGGACAATGACCTCTTTTTTTTTCTGGATGAAAAGCCCTTAGTGATTAGGTGTGCCACATAGAAGGATTTCCTGACTGTTGTGGCGATGTGGTTATCGAAAGTGAGACCACTGTCCACTTGTGTCCCTAAGTCTCTCATCATACTTTCGATGTTTAGTGCCCTGCCTCCTATGTGGTAGTTCATGGGTACATGTTTTTTTCCAAAGGGGATAACTATACATTTCTTGGCATTAAGCTTGAGACCATGGTTCTGGCACCAGGCATCTGTTTCTGTAAGGCCCTTTTGTAGAATATCCACATCATTTGGGAATTCTATAATGGCTCTCAGTTTGCAGTCATCTGCAAACTTTGTTAGCCAGAGTCCCTTAGTGTTGGCTTGTACTTCAGAGAAGTAGATGCCAAACAAGAGTGGTCCCAGGACTGAACCCTGAGGTACTCCACTTGTCACTTGTCTGGAGCTGGATTTGGAGACTGCTACTTTTACAGTCTCGGTTCCGTCAGTAAGCCAGTTGGCAACCCATTGAGTGACGTAGGGATTTATGCCCAGCTTAGTAAGTTTATCTATGATTCCAGAGTGGGGGATGGTGTTGAAGGCCTTGGCGAGGTCCAGATAGGCTGTGTGGACCGCCTTACCCTCGTCCACAGCTCTGGAGACTGATTCGAAGAAGTCAATCAGATTCAGGAGATAAAATCGACCCTTCACAAACCCAAACTGAGTGGGGTCCAGTGTTTGAAGGTTGCCAATGTCTTTGTTTACAAGTTCCATGCCCTTGCAGATCAGGCTTGTCAGACTGATGGGAAGGTAGTTCCCGGGATCCAAGGCGGATCCTCCCTTGTGGAGCGGGATAACTGTAGCTGTGCGCCACTCAGTGGGCACAAAGCTTGAGGCGAGGCTATGATTAAACAAGACACTTCGGTGGGGTGCCAGTTAATTTTGTAGTTCATGTAGTACACAGCCTGGGATGTCATCTGGTCCCATGGATGCTCTATTCTTAGCTTTGGAGAGTGCTATTTCTACCTGTGTGGCTGTGATTATCGGAATTTGGAAATCTATTGGTATTTAGATGGGCCCTTTAGGGGGTGAGGGGGGGTGAAGTTGGCACTAAATCGATCTGCCAGGACATTGGCAATATCCTTGGGATCAATATATTTAATGCCATTCTGTTGTAGCTCAGAGCATCGGTAGCAACTTCTGCTGCCTTCCATGCTAGAGCTTCTTTACATGACATTTGTGCAGCTGCAACTTGGGCTAGACCTCATACCTTCATCAGCCATTACAAATTGGATTTGACCTCCA
Source organism: Protopterus annectens (assembly GCF_019279795.1). Taxonomy (NCBI): domain Eukaryota; kingdom Metazoa; phylum Chordata; order Ceratodontiformes; family Protopteridae; genus Protopterus; species Protopterus annectens. The sequence goes on along the minus strand of NC_056729.1, from coordinate 327,528,228 downwards.
AAGGAAGAGCATTCTTTGGTTCAATGGTGCTCAGCTTAGGAATGTCCTTCCATGAGAGCCTCCCAGGAATAAAGGTAGCTGGGGACTCTGTCCCAGGCTTAAGGAATGAACGAGGATTAACAATATCAGATAAAGCAGTTATATCCTACCATAGCGTTCCATCTGTATTGTTGATCCTCGTTCAGTCATTACGACCCTCCCTTCTTCCCCCTCCTTAGGCTTATAGTGGATCTCATCATCCAGTTCCGTTAGGTCCTTTGACCAGAGGTAGCCTCTACTTTCTTTGACTTGCAAACTCACTCGCAGGTAACCAGGAGAAGGAGAATTGTGGTAAGAGTTTAGCTCGAGAGTTTGTGACTGTTGCAAGTTCGGAAGTTGGCCGGCTTAGTTCATAGGTCAGAACCAGTAACCCAGGCGTAATGATTGAACGAGGATCAACAATACAGATGGAACGTTATGGTAAGACATAACTTCTTTTTCAGTTATGTGGTTTCAGCACACTCGCAAGAAATGAAATGGCAGCTAAGCATAAGCAGTCAAGTCCCCAACAGTTAGTTCACTTTTTGTGCACACAAATTTGATTTTTATCTCCAAAATATAGATAGGCAGTGTTGCATTTTTTTTTGGCAGTTTACAATGTGGAGCGTATGGATCAGTTTCTTTATTAAAATATGTTAGGAACCTAAAGTGGAGCAGGTGGGCCTAAGGAAACAGGGATGCTAGTACACACATACAGTGGAGCAAGTTGATGAAATATGAGCCCATCTACTTAATGATCTAAGCAGTAAGGTATCAAAAATCGGGGTGTATATTAGAACATCGAAGTTTCAAAACTTTAAATGTTCTAATATCGACCCCTATTCAGCGAAAGCTGAAAACATCGAACATACAGAACAGCAAATGTTTTCCTAGGGAAAAATTTTGCTGTTCCAAAACACACAACACAAGCACACCAAACAAACAGCAATCCACACACATACACCTAAAATCGTACACCTAACCCTACACTAAACTATACACACACCACTAGCTATCCACTTACCGTAACCCAAACCCTAACCCTAAGTTCCATCACTATCACACACTCACCTGCGCCCTAACCCTCACGTCCACACAATCGCACACATACCTAACCCGCGCCCTAACCTTAACTCACCTAACCCGCCCTAACCCTCGCGTCCACACAATCGCACACATACCTATCCCCCACCCTAACCCTAACTAACCTAACCCTCACTCAGTCGCACATTTACCTGAACCCGACCCGTAACTTTCCACCACAGCGCTGGAAATTCTGAAGCAACAGAAATGGACAACCAAATTCTTTCCATAGGAAATAATTCGGATCTGAAGTAGGCACTTCATTTGTCAGCAACCTTTGGGATACAGATCCGAGCCAGCAACTTCTACCACAGCATAGATCTGAGCTCCTAGCTCCTCCCTTTACCCATAATCCCCTGCCAACCCTGACTGACCCCAGATCTAGTTTGCCACGCTTCAAGCTACAAGCTAGGTTCCTGAGATCCTGGTGGATCGAAACTTGTGAGAAAAAAATTGCTAATTTTCTTCCTTTTTTTCTGTTGCTTGAGTGAGAGTGAGTGGTTAGGTATCCTATAGCCCTTTTAGCTAACTAAATTTTATTTTTTTTGTGATCATTTTCTCCTCCCTTCCTTGCTGGTCGTAGTGTGTGTGTGTGGTGTGTTTAGGGGCCTAGTGAGTGTGTTTTCCTTTTTAAAATGTCTGAGGCCCCTAAAGCCATTTTTTCTAAGTGCACCGAGTGTGGCCATAAGCTTTCACCGGCGGATGGCCACACTCTGTGCGTTAGGTGCCTTGGGGTTGAACACCTCTCCTCTGGATGCGCGATTTGCGCGGCGTTCAACCCCAGGGCACTTGAGGACCGGAGGTCGAAGCTGATTCTGGCCGGCCTTTTGCCCCCAGATCAGGCTCCGGCCTCCGGTACTTCTGTGGCCTCTATCCAGCCCTCGGTGGCGGCCACTCCTGCCCCCCCCTCCCTCCGGTCGGGACTCAACCTCCCGCTTCGGCTCCGGAGGAGAGGGAGGCCAAGAAAGACAAGCGGAGAGAGAAGCACCATAAGTGGCGGGCCGAGGATGACTCCTCGGCCCCGCCCGCCAAACGGGCTTCTCCCTCCAGGGCTTCTGGATCGCCTCCTCCTCGGATCCGATCATCTTGCTTCTCTCCGGGACCCGAGGAGGGGGTGACCCAGTCCTCGTCGAGGTCATCGAGGCGGCACTCCAGGCCTGCCTCGGTGGCCTCTTCGAGGTCCACTTATAGCATGTCGGATGCAGACATGGACCGGATGATGAGGAGGTTCGTCCAGGCCCAGCTGCAGATGGGAGTGCTCTTGCCCCCCCCCCTTCCTCCGGGGGGGAGCTCGACCCCATTTTTTGCTCCAATCGCTCCTTCTCCGACCCGTTTTCCGGGTTCGGAGCGTTCGGAGCCGAGCCGCATTGGATCCGGGGGTGGGTCAGAGCCAACAGTGCTGGGCACTTCGGCTCCGACTGTTCCCTCAAGTTTGTCGGATCCGACCTCTCGGAGCCGCGGGCCGAGCTTCGGATCCGAGGGATTCGTTGTGCATTCGGCTCCGTCCCTGTCTGAGCACGCGGGTCCTTCGGATCCAATGGTCTCGGCCCCGGGTCCAGTCCCCGCTTCGGATCCGGGTGGGAGTCGGGCGGCTCCCCCTCGGCTTTCGCTGCGGTGGAGAGGGCACTGTTGGGTGCATCCGGACCTCCGGTTCTGGCTTCGGCTCCCCCCTGCACTCCCTCTCAGCTGGTCCAGGCTCCCATCACCCGGCCTTTGGGGCAGCCTGCTTCAGCGCCTCGGGATGTTCCTTCGGAACATGATATTGCTGGTGAGACTTCCTCGGACAGCCCCCCCCCCCCGAGGAGGTTCCTCACAAGTCTAAGTGTAAGAGGAGGCACGTGGACTCCCCCGAGTCCTTACAGAAGATACGGACTTAGATGAAGGGGAAGGCTCCCCAAGGTCACCCCCTGAGGATGTCTTCTTTGGAGACATCATGGAAATGCTTAGGATCAGGGGGGGTTGGTCTGCCCGCAAGTCTTCCTCCGATGAGTCCGTATTCCTAGAGGCGTTTGAAGCAGGGCCATCTACCTCTTGGGTGTCCCCCCCCCGACCCCCTGGTGGACCTTATTGCCACCAGGGCTTTTAGGGAGCCGGACACTGTAGAGCCAGTCCCCAAGCATCCGGACAGGATCTTGAGTGCCCCCACAGAGAGAACCCATTGGAGCAGAGGTCCCCCTGTGGATGCCATGTTGGTGGCGGCGGCCACCAAGAGAGAGTTGGCTCAGGAGAGCCCCACGGTCCACCCACCGAGCAAGGAGTCTCGTGCGATGGACCGTGTTGGGAAGCGGGCCTTCAGTTCAGCAACCTTCTCGATGAGGGCGCTGAACTATATGGCACACGTCATCCGGATGCAGCGGGATCTGATCAAAGAATACGCTGCCTCCCCCCCAGAGTCCATGTCGGAAGGGGACAAACAACTGTACTCCTCCCGAATGTCCACTCTACGGTCCATTTCTAACACCTCTATGCGGCTTTTGTCTCACGCCACTGAGGGAGCCGCTAGAGCTGGCGGAGTCGGCCTGGTCATGAGGTGACAAGCCTGGCTCCGACATTGTGACTTCTTGGAACCCTTTAAGGCGTCATTCGCGAATGCCCCCTTTGATGGTTCTGCTCTGTTTGGCAAAACCGTTCGCGACACCTTAGTCCAGAGCGAGAAAGATGGGAAGATGTCTGCCGTCGGAGTCCACTTCTCTGCTCCCCAGAGGTCCTTTTCCAAGAACCAAAAGGGTCAGAAGAAGATGTGGTTCCGGAAATCGCATCAATCCCAGTCTGCTCCAGATAACCAGTCCTGTAGTGGCAGAGGAGGACAGGGAGGATGCCGCCCTAGAGGCAGAGGGGGTCCCAGGAATTTTTGGTCCAGAGAACCCTTCTCTGAGAGGCCCACGCAGAACCCCTGAGATGTTGCCCGGCTGCTCCACTCTGGAGGCAGTTGGAGGGTGTTTTTCGAGGCACCTAGCAATGTGGGAATCCATAACAGATCACTGGGTGCTTCGCATCATATCCAGAGGTTACCAAATTCCCTTTATTGTAACCCCCAAAACCAGAGGCCTCCCCGACGTACCACCCAGTCAGAGGGAGGCAGCTGCTACAGAAATTCAGCAGCTTTTGCAAAGAAGAGCCATCCAACCCGTTCCCCCAGATCAGCTCGGATCAGGGTTTTACTCCAGGTTCTTTCTGGTGCCAGAAAAGACGGGGGACTTGAGGCCCATCCTCGACCTCTCTCTCTTGAACCTGGCAGTACCCAAAGAAAAGTTCTGGGTGGTCACGCTGCAATCTATTCTCCCCCTGTTACGGGAGAACGATTGGATGTGCTCGATAGACCTCAAGGATGCGTACTATCACATTCTAGTGGACAGACGCTCCAGGAGTTTTCTCCGCTTCCGGCTGGGAGCCAGTCATTTTCAGTTCAGGGCCCTCCCCTTCGGTCTCACCTCAGCCCCCAGGGTGTTCACCAAAGTCTTAGCAGCAATAGCGGCCCACCTGAGACTCCAGGGAATTCAGGTCTTTCCGTACCTGGACGACTGGCTCCTTACCGCCCCTACAAGGCATCTGCTCTGTTCATGCAAGGATTACTTCCTCAATCTTGCTCCACATCTAGGATTGACAGTCAACATGGCCAAGTCCTTTCTGGCTCCTACACAGGTAATAGATTTCATAGGTGCGAGACTGGATTCCTGGATTCCAAACTAATGCTTGTTTTTCTGACTCCAGATCAACTTCAGAACCTGAGGTTGCATGTACAGGCCATCCTCCAACTTCAAGCTCCACCGGCGGAATTGGTCCTGAGGGCTCTAGGGTCCATGGCGGCAGCAATTCCTCTGCTGCCCTTGGCCCATCTGAATATGAGGGTCCTGCAGTGGACCCTTCAGGTGCAATGGTCCCTGTCTCGCAACCCTCTGTACCATCCCATTCCCCTAAACAGGACTTGCAGAAGGTCGCTCGTGTGGTGGCTCCAGTCCCCGAGCCTCCACACGGGACGTCCATTCTCAATGCCTCTTCCCATCGCCACAGTGACCACGGACGCTTCTCACCTGGGGTGGGGGGGCATTATTCAGGCAGAATGGTCCAAGGCACGTGGAACAGCATAGAGACCTCCTTGCATATCAATGTCCTAGAGATGAGGGGCGGTGCTTTTGACGTTGCAGGCACTTCACGACCTTCTTCCTATTGGGACGATTGCGGTACATACGGACAACGTCAGTGGTCTGGTACATCAACAAACAGGGGGGAACCAGGTCTTATCCTCTTTGTCGCGAGGCCATGAGAGTGTGGGAATGGGCGGTATCCACCAACCGCTTTCTCATTGCAACGCACATTCCGGGACGGTCCAACATCCCAGCAGACAGGCTCAGTCGTACAATCCTGACTCCATATGAATGGTCTCTCAATCCTCAAGTAGCGGAGCGAATATTTGCCCAATGGGGGCAACCCTGTTGCAATCTGTTTACCTCTCCCTCAAATACTAAATGCAACAGTTACTTCGCCCTAATCCCCCCTCTGGGGGAGTCCCCGAGAGACTCTCTAGTACATGCTTGGCCTCCCGGTCTTCTTTACGCTTACCCTCCACTGCCCCTGATGCTGAAACTTTTACAGAAAGCCAGTCGGTTGGGGAGCAAGATGATCCTCATTGCCCCATTCTGGCCTCGTCAGACATGGTTCCTGTACCTATGGTCTCACCTGATTCATCCGCCCTGGATTTTGGATCCTCTTCCAGATCTCATTACTCGCCCCCTGGGTCTTCCGACCCCCAACCTGGTCACCCTCGAGCTGACGGCTTGGTTGCTCCAGTTCCACTCTTGATAAGGACTCCCAGAATTTCCTCACCAGTCAAAGCCATTCTAGTAGCAGCACACAAGCCATCCACCAGAAAGGTCTATCGGAGTAAGTGGAAACGCTTTTCCATCTGGGCTGAGCACCGTCATTTAAATCCTTTTACAGCGCCTTTAACATCGGTTTTGGATTTTCTATCTACCCTTTTTCATCAGGGGGCTAGCTGTTCTACAGTCAAGGTGCAACTAGCAGCGATTTCGCACTAACATGTAGGGCATGAGTCTGGCCCTCTTATTACCTCCAAGCTCTGTAAAGCTTTCCTTAAGGGTACCTTCCTCCTCAGACCTCCTGTCAGGGAGGTAGTACCCCCATGGGATTTAGCTTTAGTTCTACAGGCCTTGACTAGCCCCCCTTTCGAGCCGGCGGCCAAGGTTGATCTCAAATACCTCTCTTGGAAAACGGCCTTTCTGGTGGCCATTACCTTGGCCAAAAGAGTCTCTGAACTTCAGGCTCTCTGTGTTAAACCACCGTATTTGACCTTCCATCAGGATAGAGTTTACCTCAGGATCAATCCGTCTTTTCTGCCTAAGGTATCTTCCGAAGCAAACATTAATCAATCTATTAATCTTCCTGTGTTCTTCCCCAAATATGTAATGCTGGTATTATGTAATGCTGTATCTGCTTACCCTTGGAGCTTTTCTCCCCGGGCCTCCGCTGAAAATGGACATGCATCCAGTCGGACTATCCTGGTCAACAAATGTAAAATAAATAAAATAAATAAATAAAAATAAACTATCAGAACAAAGGAGAATATAAGCTGCATTCTTTGGACGTGCACAGACAACTGCGCTTTTATATTCATCGAACGGCTGGTCATAGACAATCCAACCAGTTGTTAGTCTCCTTTGCCAAAACCAACCTAGGCAAGTCGGTTTCTAAAGTTACCCTGCCACGATGGATAGCTAGCTGTATTCTCTTAGCATATCAGAGTTCGGGACGGCCTGCACCTCAGGGAGTCCGCGCTCATTCTACTAGGGCCGTTGCTACATCGGCTGCTTTTAGATCTAGGGTTCCCTTGGATGATATTTGTTCCGCAGCCACTTGGGCTTCATCCCATACCTTTATCAGCCATTACAAACTGGATGTTGTCTCCAGAGGTAGGGCGTCCTTTGGCTCTGCAGTGCTCCGGAATATCCTTCCATGAAGGCCACCCAAGATTCAGGTAGCTGGGGACTCTGTCCCAAAGGTTGCTGACAAATGAAGTGCCTACTTCAGATTAAGAAGTTATGTACTCACCATAACGTTCCATCTGAGTAGGTATCTTCATTTGTCTGCAACCATCCCACCCGCCTTCCCGCTGACCATATGATTCTAAGTAAGAGTTGTCTTACATGAGTCCCTTCCAGGACACACTAGCAAGTTGTTATATGGGGCAAACTTGATCTGGGGTCAGTCAAGGTTGGCAGGGGATTATGGGTAAAGGGAGGAGCTAGGAGCTCGGATCTATGCTGTGGTAGAAGTTGCCGGCTCGGATCCGAGATCGGATCCGTATCCCAAAGGTTGCAGACAAATGAAGATACCTACTCAGATGGAATGTTATGGTGAGTACATAACTTCTGATTTTCTGTTGCTTCGACATTTTCAGCTTTCGCTGAATAGGGGTCGATATTAGAACATTAGAAGTTTTGAAACTTCGATGTTCTGATATAGACCCAAAAATCGGTAACGTAGTTAAACAACTTGACATGCTGGCAGTTTCATTTGTACATGCATGGCAGGATCAGTTTCTACCTAAAACTGAAGAGCAGCTTTGTGCGCTTGTGTGAAAGAGACAGGTAGCTGAAATGTAACTAAATTCCACAGAGTAGGAAGTTTGTTCAAGCTCCTGTGTAAGCACCAAGGAGCAAGATCACTCCTTTCACACTCCTCCAACCCATGGTAGCTTAACTGTAAACACTTTAATATTAGTCTGACCTACAGCAGTGCTTGTAGTTTGATGTAGGCTGACAGGTATTCCAGAGCATGTAATCCCGCATCTGAGATGCAGAATAAAATTGGAGCTCTGACTTAACTACTTACTGCCCCAAAATGCAGCTAACAAAAAATTTGACGGGGTTAGATCATTAGAGGAGATAAGTCACGTGTGATCAAATTAAGATGGAGCTTTCCTTTCCTGTATTATCCCTAAAATGTACACTATTGAAGTTGCCTGTTTGGTTGTATAGTTTAGATATTTGTAAATCAGGAAGCACTGGTGCAGATATGGCAGGAATCCAGCAAAGGTTAGCTGGGCTCATGATGTCCGGCATATTTTGGTCTCCTTTCCCGTTCGCTCCCCTCTTAAAGAAAGGAATCCTTGGACCTTGTCATCTTTCCTTCTTGGAGCTAGGCCCTAATGTTTTCTTAGAACGGTGAAGACATCCTCACTTTGCTGCTCTGACACGAAGAATAGCTGTTGTCTGGAGTAAGCCACTGGACAGTTAAAATGACATGTGTTTCAAGCATCCTAAAACTGACAATATGGTCCCTGTGTGCTGCTGAATGTTTTGGGAGCCATGTCCTATTTCACCCCTACTTCCTGATGAGAAATGTAGATTTCTGGATTGGCTTGACAAGAAGTTTCTTTTCAAATTCACGTTTTCATTTAAAGGTTTATTATTGTGCATAAATGCATAGTACTTTACAAAAGATTATATAAAATAAGCATAAATTACGTGTAATAAAACAGAACAGTTTATGCAGATAATGAGCTACTTTACAAATCTTCAGAATAAGTAAGGTCAGACAGGTGGGATTTAAGGGATTGATTAAAGCAGGCCTGGGTAGTACACATCTATAGCCAACATGGTAGTATGCTGCATTGGTATGGAGCTTGGTAAGCAGAAGTCCTGCTTGAGAACCACTGGTGGTTAGAGCCCAGTGCACATGGCAGTCAGTACAAAACTATCAATGTGAAGGTAAATGGGACCCAGATCTTGTAAGGTCAAAAACACCAGCACCAGGATATTAAAAAGGTACAAAGCTAGATGGGCATTCACTGTAGCCCCAGGGGCATGGGAGTAAGAGATGCTGGTAATGAGTAGCCATGCAGGAAAGTTCTGCACAAGCTGAAGTATCTTAGCCTCGGTGTCAGAGTACGTGTAGAGAGGATTAGCGTAATTGAATTATAGAGACAAAGTTGTGAATTGAGAAGTCCTTAGGTGGTGGTGGAAATTGTCCTTGTGGTAATTCCTTAACTGAAGGCATGATGAGTTCATTGTAAATGTCTGGTCACACAATATTGGCTTATCATTGAGGATTACAATGTTTTACCTTCTAAATACCAGCTCCAGCTTCTTTCCACTATAGCTTATAAAAGGTGGCAAAGATAGACCAATAATCTCTTGGAGAAACATGGAACCATCAAGGTGTTGGTCTTGGAGATGCTAAAAGTTGGTTAGCTTCTGTCATTCACTCCTGGGTGAAAAAAAATTGGTAGTGTTGTTTCATTTAAAGTGAAAGTCTTACTGTCTGCTGCATAGCTCTCCTGGAAGTAGCATAAACATTGTAAATACAAATGAATCCAAAATCTATCCCCAAGACACAGCATAGGTATTTACAGAGTGTCTAGCTCCTGTGATAGCCCATTTTAGAATCTAGAGCATTCACTTTTTTCCTTATTTAAATGACTTTCTCATCTTTGCAGGGTCTCTTTACCAAGTACCAGAGTCCTTTACTTTGGTAAGAAAGCTCCTTATTGAGCTAGGTATTCAACATGAAGTGCAGGATCTTAAACTGTGAGTTTCTCCGGTCAGTCAAAGACTTCAACCAGAGATTAACTCAGCATATTAGATTTCATGTCCTGTATGATTCTCATGATTCTTGCTGCCAGGTTGCACAGCAGAAAATTTTACTGGTTTTTGAAACCTGTTTGGCCCCAACATGCCCACTCACTGAATCCTAAAACTCCAGTGTTGGACTTTGTAATGAGAGAACAAATGGTGGAGAGAGAGAGCAAATTTCCATGAATCCAGGTCTGCCCCTTGTCTTTCATGACCCGTATTCAGTTTGTAATAATAGATGCATCAGACTTTGCATGGGGAGCTGTATCAGTTGGGGTAAAAATGCAGGATCTTTGGAACAGACTAGATGGACCAAAACATGTGAATGTGAAGATGTTGGCTGTGGTGTGTGCTGTAACACCTAGTCACCTTCGGTGGTCCCCCAGAACTTTACATGTTTTTCAGACTGCACAGCACAGTGGTAAGTAGGGGGTATCAGGCTGTACCCTCTTTGCAGGCTAGCTTGGGAGGTCACTCTATAGCACTGTTTAATCCACCAAGCTTCCTGCATTCCATCAGAGCACAAAGTGGCGAACAGGCTGAGCAAGACCAGAACAGACCTTCATGATTGTGGATTAAACCGGGGGGGGTGTTCTTCCAGGAATTGATTCAGTTGTTGGGAACGCTTGAAGTATATCTCTCTGCCGCATTTCAAAACAGACAGTGCAACAGATTCTGCTTAAGGACTCCATGCTAACAATAGATGCTTTTCTATTGTTCTGGATGGAAATGCTCCTTTATGCATTTTCACCATTTCTGCTGATTTCCATTGTATTCTGAAGATTCATAAGGACTCTCCAAAGATTAATCTGAAGATGTTCTTCATGTTTCACTGTTGCAGTCATTACGTTTGGGTTATCTGCTTGCAGTAGCCCTCAGTCAGCCTGATTAACAAAGTCTTGGGTCTTGCTTCAGATGCTGTCCCTTCTCCATGATGTCAGGTCATCAGGGGTATAAAACATGCAGCAGACATCAGTACATCAGCCTTTCTTGCCGTGCAGTGCCCGAAGCAGAAGCAGTTCGCAAGTGCCGGTCAGCCGACTCCTGAAATTTTCATTTTCGAGTTTCAGGACCGAAGTCTTCAACTAAAGCTAAGTACCCCATTGGGCTCCTTACTGATGTCAGTAAAAGTTAATAATTGCATTACTTGTGGAAAGCAAATACCTCACAAAAATTTTCATTCGTACTGTATTCCTTGCCTGGGCCCTGACCATGATGTACCTTGCTGTCGGTTTTGTGCTTTATTTAATCAGCGCACTGTCCGTCGTCAGTATATTTTTGCCTCTAAATATTTCGGTTCTCGGTTTAATTATCCAGAAATGTCGGTTAGCCATCCGTCTACCGGATTTCCGAAAAAATGCACAGATAGGCCGCCTAGGTCCAAAGCTGCCGATGACGCTTCTCCTAAGCCAGTCGCCAGTTCGCCGGTACTCAGTGAGGCGCTTTTGCAGCCCCTGATATCCGCTACTTCTGATTCGCAGGCCTCTACTGAGACCCATTCGGAGTCCGGTATGCCGCGAGATGCTTCAACTGTGGAAACTGCGGATGTCTCTACCTTGGATGGGTCCGGAGCCGCTGTGCAGGCGCACCGGCTTCTGAGGGTGTATTCAGGCCTATGGACTTACATATTAAACCGACGTGTCCTTCTTCGTTTAGGCCTAAATCTTGAACCATGCCTAAGAAACTGACGCCCAGGCCGCATGCTCAGGCCTGTATGCCTAAAAAACAAATAAGAATGGCTGAAGATCTTATAACTTTAATCAGGGGAAAACAACCTCCCCCTTCTAAGAGACCTAGGACTGAAGTTGTTTATGAATCTTCTGACCAGGATTCTGATTTTGTGATTCTTCTGATGATCTGAATTTGCCCTTATCTACTTATGAGGATTCTGATGCAGAGGACTCTATTCCCTCTGCTTCCCCTCCAGAGGATTTTTCTTTTGGTGAATCCTTACATACTCTGAGAGCATTTCCATTGGGAAAGCCAGGATTTTTCTGATTCAAAAAAGAGGCTTAGCGATTTCTTACTCCTGCCTCAGCATAAGCCTTTAGCTATACCTCCTGTACTAGTCATTGTTGTTGATGCCTTTTCTGAATCTAGTTTGGCCTCTGATTCTTTGCCTCTTGCTCCCAGAAAACCTGACAGATATTACAGGGTTCCTGATTCACCCAAGTTTCTTTTTAAAACTCCTATTGCGGATCCAGAGACTATTTCACAGGGACCCAAGGGCATTAAGGCTGCTTCTTCTAAAAATCCTACCCCTTCTGATAGAGATTCCAGGACACTGGATAGACTGGGTAAGAAGGTTTACACTTCTGTAACTTTGGCCATTAGGGCTTTAAACTGCCAGTTTCATATGTTAAAGTATCAACAACATGTTACTGGGTTGCTTAAACAGAAAATGATGCTGACTCCTGACTGTGCTGAAAATAAAGAATTACAGGATTTAATGCATTCTGCTGAACAGGTTAGTAAACATACTTTGCAGTGTGGATTTGATTCATTAGAGGCCTCTTGCAGGGCTGCTGTTACTGGGTCTGTGCTCAGAAGGCATGCTTGGCTTAAGGAGCAATCTTTGCCTGATCATGTTAAGGTTAAACTGTTGGATGATCCCTTAAATCAGGAACCCCTGTTTGACAACAAAGCTGAAGAAGTTCTTAAAAAGATGGAAGATTAAGCTAAATCTATGCAAACTGTTAAAGATTTCTTGCAAGTTCAGCCTCCTAGATTTAGTAGGCATTGGCCCTCTAAGAATTGGTCGTTTCCAGCCCCTTCCAGGTCTTCTCAAGCCAAACTCAGACACAGTAGAAACCCCCATATTTCAGTCCCAGGGGACACACAAGACTAAGCAGTGGGGGATGTCTGCACCCAAATCTGGGAGTAGTAAGACCCCCCCCCCATGGAAAACTATCTCAATGACTTGCTTTTAAAACTTCCAAGCACTTCCCAACTGAATGCTCCTTTAGGCGGAAAAATTGGTCTTCAGACCAGAAACTGGGAACTCATTACCCAGGACAAATGGGTTTTAAATATAGTGTCCCAAGGATACAGATTTCACTTCCACATGTTACCAACACCAAGTGGGTGGCTAGATCTACCCCCATATCAGTGGGCAGAGGCCCAAAATCAAGTTCTCTCTCTCTGTTAAGCATGGGGGCTATTCAGTTGGTATCAGAAGAGGAAAAGGGACAAGGTTTCTATTCGAGACTTTTCCTGGTACCCAGAAAAGTCAATACATGGCATCCTATCCTGGACCTTTCTACTCTAAACACCTTTCTGGTGATTCCAAAATTCAAAATGCTGACTCTTCACCAGCTGCTTCCTATGCTAGGCAAAGATGCATGGTTGACAACAATAGACTTAAAAGAAGCATACCTGCACATCCATGTCCGGGAGTCTTGCAGAAGATACCTACTCTTCAAAGCAGGCTACTTGCACTACCAGATGTTAAGTTGTCTATCTCGCCTTCGTTTCTTGCCTGTTGGGATCGGAGCCGACCCTCGGCTCTGACTCTGCCATCTTCTATAGCTTGAGAGCTGTTTACTGGCTCGAGGCTACCCCTATATCCCATGATGCCTAGTGCTAGCTACCCAGATCTTGTTTGCCGCTTCAGCTGCGAGGTTCGTTCTTACTGGCTCAGGCTCTTGTAAGTTAGTTTAATACTTTTTCTAGCGATTTAGGGGTTATTTTTTGATAGTTTAGGCTTTCGACATTATCGTTAATTAGCTTGTTGTAGTTTGTGTTATTCTATTTTTCCCTTGGAACTCGTTTAAGTTAGAGAGTTCTTCCCCTCCCCCCATCTCTACTTATTGTAGCATTTTGTATTTAGTTTTAGTCTTCTCTTTTACTTCATAGGTAGCCATTTAAGTTAGAGGCTTCCTATTTAAAAAAAAAAAAAAAAAACTTCTTGACTGTAGTTATTGTTTGTAGTTTTTTGTTGTTGGGCCTTTGGCCAAAGACTTTCTGTGTAGAACTAGATATGTCTAAAGAATCCAAAGTGTCTGGATTCAAGAAGTGTGACTTATGCTGTCAGAAAATGTCTCTGACAGATGGGCATACTTCTTGCGTCTGTTGCTTAGGTGCAGTGCACCTGCAGGACTCTTGTTCTGTATGCCACGCATTCAGCCCAAGGGTTCTGCAGGAGCGCAAAAATAAGCTGATATTAAGGGGTCTCCTGCAGCCCCAGGACAAGGCTCAGCCGGTGAAATCTCCTAAACCGACCAAATCGTTGGCTCCCAGCTCAGAGCTGTCATTGGCCCAAACATTACCGACTACCTCAGTTCCGGCTGGAACCAAGGAGGCTGCTTCCCAGTCGGCTCCACCAGCATCTTCGGAGCCGTCTCGGACCCACAAGAGACCGAGGTCCCCGTCTCTAGAGTCGATACATTAGGCCCCTTGGGTCTCCCCTGTTGCAGAGTGACCACAGTCACAGATCCTCCCACTCCTCTCGGTCCTCTAGACTCTTGAACCACAACGTGGAGAGAGTGGTCAAATAGGTTGTCACAGATACTGGCCAAAATGTTATCCAGCCCTCCTCAACAGGTGTCTGCTCCGCCCGCTTCCATCGATGTTCCTCCTCCGACTCCTCTAAGCTTGGAGCCGGAGTTTGTTGGGGTTCGAATCGTGGATCCGTCAGCACCGATAACTATTTCCCCTTCGGTTCCGTCATCGGCTTTGATCCCCTCAGTGGTGCCTTCTGTCGAGGGATCTGGGCGCCTAGACTCCCTCGTCGGCTCCGATGGGGCGAGTGGTGGCATCAGTCCCTTGTCCGACCCTGTTCTCCCTCTCAGAGCTTCGGCGCAGGTGAGCTCGGCTCCTGCATCGGCCTCGGAGCCGTCCCCCTCTGTGCGGAGAAGGATTCCGGTTTCGCTGGAGCCTTCTTTGCGTCATGGCAGGGATGCCTTCGATGTCATGAGGAGTGTACTGGCCCCTGAGTCAGCACCAAGTTCGACCCCACTAACTGTCCCCTGTAGTGCCTGCGTCAACCTCTGTCCCTCCTCCAGACCCCAAGCGTGTGGAACCGACGCTTCAGAGCACCCCATTGGGTGTTTCCTCTTCTTCCGAGGCCTCCCCTGATCATTCAGAGGAGGCCCCTCGGAAGAGGAAGTGCAAGAGGAAGCACATTGACTCCCCTCTGTCCGTCAATTCGTATACGGATTTGGATGAATCAGAAGGGTCCCCGAGATCCCCCTCTGAAGATGTTTCCTTTTTGGACAGCCTAGAAATGCTTAGGCAGGGGGGGAACTGGACTGCCCTAGCCCCTACTGAGGACGAATCCATATTCCTGGATGCGTTTGGTTCCCGTCCTTCCACCTCCTGGGTGTCTCCGCCCTTCGATCCACTAATGTCTGTGGTGGCTTGAAGGGATTGGTCAGCCCCAGATACAGTGGAACCAACCCCGAGGAGGCCCGGCAAGTTTATTACTGCACCCCCTGACAAACACTTCCTTACCAAGGGTGTTCCTGTGGATGCCATGGTAGTAGCAGTGGCCACTAAGAAGGAATTAGCGGAAACGTCTTCCTCTGTCCATCCTCCTAACAAGGAGTCTAGGACTATGGACAGATATGGGAAGCGAATGTTTGCTTCAGCGACCTTTTCCATGAGGTCACTGAATTACTTATGCCATTTTACCAGGCTTCAGAGGGATCTCCTAAAAGAGCTTGGAGATACCCTCCAGGATCTATCAGCTGAAGGGGTTCAAGCTAAAGTAGCTTCTCAGCTGGTGACCCTTAATTCAGTGGTTAACTCCTCCATGAGGCTCATTTCCTATGCAGCCGATGATGCGAGTAGAGCCGCAGGCACAGGCGTGGCCCTTAGGAGACACGCATGGATGCGGCTGTGTAATTTTGCGGAGTTCTTAATTTTGCGGAGTCCTTTAGAGCGTCATTCACCAACACCCCCTTTGACGGTTCATTTCTCTTTGGACCACAGGTGAAGGACACTCTCACTAGGTGTGAACAGGAAGGCAAGACTCTCTCTGACGTGGGAGTCTGTTTTTCCACTCCTTCCAGACCATATCCCAAAGGTCAGAAGAGTGGAAAAATGTGGTTTCGGAAATCCCAGGGAGCCTCGCCTGATACACGTAGTGACTTTTCCTCCAGAGGCAGAGGAGAAAATAACAACAGATGCCGTCCTCGAGGCAGAGGGGGTCCGCAGAACCAGGGCAGCAGAGAATCTTTCTCTGACAAGTCCTTCCAGCATCCCTGAAGGGTAGCCCGACTGCCAGCCTCTGGAGGCAGTCGGGGGAAGACTTTCACTGTACCCAAAAGCCTGGCAAGACATTACGCGAGACAAATGGGTACACTCAATCATATCCGGAGGCTATGTAATTCCCTTCTTCCAATCTCCCCTATCGTCAAGCAAATCCCCCCCCCAGATGTTCCACCCAGTCTGGGGGCCCAAGCAGTCATAGAAATTTCAAGACTGCTAGAAAAAAGTCATCCAGGAAGTCCCGGCAGACCAACTTGGATCCGGAACTTACTCAAGGTTCTTTTTGGTACCAAAAAAGACAAGGGACTGGAGACCAATTTTGGATCTCAGCAGACTAAACAAGTCTGTTCAAAGAACAAGGTTTCGGATGGTCATGCTTCAGTCCATTCTACCCTTTTTGGGTCAGGACAATTGGATGTGCTCAATAGATCTCCAGGATGCGTAGTATCACATCAAGATGGACAGGCGCTCCAGGAGATTCCTTTGCTTCCGGCTGGGAGCCAGTCATCATCAGTTCAGAGCTCTGCCCTTTGGTCTCACCACCGCCCCCAGGGTGTTCACCAAATGTATGGCAGTGGTCACGGCTCACCTGAGACGTCAGGGATTCCAGGTGTTTCCTTATCTAGACGACTGGCTCCTTACTGCTACTACCAGATATCTCTTCAAGCCAGGGACTATACAATCGCAATCTGTGCCCAGTTAGGCATTACCATAAATTTCGAAAAATTTGTCTTGTTGCCCTGTCAATCTATTACCTATATAGGAGCAGATCTAGATACAAAAAGTTTGTCCGCAAGACTACTGCCGGACAGGGTGGCCACGAGTCGGCAGCAAGTTCATATCCTCATGCAATGCAAAAAGGTACAAGTCTGGTTGGTCCTTCAAACTCTGGGTTCTATGGCGGCGGCAATTCTTCTGATACCTCTAGCCCGCTTTCACATGAGAATCCTTCAGTGGCTCCTCTTCACACATTGGTCCTTTCAACAACTCCCCTTATCTCACATGATCATGATTACAGAAACTTACAGAAGACGCCTTTCCTGGTGGATGGTCTCCCCGCTAGTGTCTCGGGCAGACCATTCATCCAACCCCCTCCGGTTGCCACAGTGACCACGGACGCCTCACTGATGGGGGGGGGGGGGGCATTATCAGGGCAGGACAGTCCAAGGCATATGGCAACCTCACGAGTACCACCTGCACATAAACGTCTTGGAGATGAGAGCCGTGCTACTAGCGTTGCAAGCACTTCAGGACTCCCTCCCTCCTGGGACCATTGCAATTCAGACGGACAACATGTCAGTAGTGTGGTACATCAACAAGCAGGGCGGAACAGGTCCTACCCCATATGTCGAGAAGCACTCAGAGTCTGGCAGTGGGTGATTTCCTCCCAGCGATTTCTGATTGCAGCGCACATCCCTGGGAAGTCCGACGTCATAGCGGACAGGCTCAGCAGAGCTATTCTCATGCCTTACGAGTGGTCTCTGAATCAGGTAGTTGTGGATCTCATCTTCTGGAAATGGGGACAGCCTTGCTGCGATTTGTTTGCAACCCCCTTCATCACCAAATGCAGCAACTATTTCTCCCTTCTACCGCTTCCCGGTCATCCCCCCAGAGATGCTGTAGTCCACGATTGGCCTCAGGGACTTCTTTATGCCTTCCCGCCTTTTCCTCTTATACCCAAACTCATACAGAAAGCGATATTATTGGGTTGCAAAATGATCCTCATTGCTCCTTACTGGCCTCGACAGATTTAGTTTCTGTTCCTGCACCATTATCTCCTCGAGCAGACCTGGACCCTGGATCCTATTCCAGACCTGCTGATTCATCAATCAGGAGAGCTGCATCGATCCCTCCAAACACTCCAGCTCACAGCTTGGTTGATCCAATTCCAACCCTAGCCAGGCTTCCCAGCATTTCCCCGGCTGTGCGTGAAATTATTGTATCCTCTCACAAATCGGCTACTAGGAAGATGTATGTTAGCAAATGGAAACATTTCTCTTATTGGGCAGAGGCTAGGAACATAGATTCCTTTTCAGCCCCAGTTCACGAGATCTTGGAATTCCTAACTGAGTTTTTTCACTCTGGGTTCGCTTCTGCCACAATCAGGGTTCAACTAGCGGCCATATCTAACTATCATGTTGGCTTTTCTAATCTAAATATGTCTCATATGTTGTGTAAAGCCTTTCTTAGAGGGACTACTCTCCTTAGGCCCCCAGTGAGAGATCCCCCTCCTCCTTGGGACCTTAATTTGGTACTAACCTCCTTGATTATGCCCCCTTTTGAACCAGCAGCTTCCTGCTCCCTTAAATTTCTATCTTGGAAAACTCTCTTTCTGGTAGCTATTATCTCAGCCAGACATGTATCGGAACTTTAAGCACTAAGCGTTCGTTCTCCGTACTTAGTCTTTCACAAAGCTAGGGGAGCGCTGAGAACTAATCCATCCTTCCTTCCTAAAGCGTGTTCAGAAAATAATCTAAACCAATCCATAGACCTTCCAGTATTCTTCCCTAACTACACCAACAAGGCAGAATACAAGTTACACATTTTGGATGTTCATAGACAACTGCGTTTTTACCTGCATAGAACGAAGGATATAAGGAAGTCGGACCAGCTCTTCCTTTCTTATGCTAGGGGCAAACAAGGTCTCCCAGTTTCCAAAGTGACCATGTCTAGGTGGTTGTCTCACATTATCACCTTCATTTATCAACTAAGAAACAAAGAATTTTCTGCCAAACCGAAAGGCCATTCTATTAGGGCTTTGGCCACTTCTGTAGCCTTCCAGTCTAGGTTGCCCATGGACTCTATTTGTGCCGCGGCCACATGGGCAAATCCTCATACCTTTATTCCTCATTACAAGTTAGACATGGCCTCCAGGAATAGAGCTAACTTTGGTTCCGCTGTTCTGAAGAGTCTGTTCCAATGAGCCACCCAGGATCATAGGTGCTAAGGACGCTGTCCCAACAAGCAATAAACGAAGGCGAGATAGACAACTTAACATAAAGAAGTTATGTACCTACCATAACTTTCCATGTTAGTTGTTTTCATCTCACCTTCTTTCTTGCACCCCACCCTCCATCCCCCTGTCCTATTGGACCGAGAGGAGTTTAGGTTTCACTGGCTGAGTATTTTCTGGTTTGTTTCCTCTACTGACTTAGAGAGTATAACAGATATGCCCAACCTGTTAGTTTGGTCAGATTATTCTTGCTATGTTTGGGGTTAGCTATTACAAACGAGATCTGGGTAGCTAGCGCTAGGCATCATGGGATATAGGGGTAATCTCGAGCTATAGAAGATGGCCAAGTCGGAGCCGAGGGTCGGCTCCAATCCCAACAAGCAAGAAAGAAGGCGAGATGAAGACAACTAACATGGAACGTTATGGTAGGTACATAACTTCTTTTTCTCTGCACTGCCCTTTGGCTTATCTACTGCGCCCAGGATATTCACAAAGTGCCTAGCTCCAGTCATTGCATTTTGCAGGCAAAGAAATATTCAAATATACCCATACCTGGACGATTATCTAATTCAGGCAAAAAGCCAAGTATACTTTTGAATCATCTGGCCTTTGTTCAAAGGGTGCTGACTTGTCTGGGGTACACCATAAATGAAAAAAAATCACACCTGGTACCCTGTCAACAAATTATATTCCTGGGAGCAAGTTTGAATACAACTTCCCAGATGGCTTTCCTCACACCAGAGAAACGGATTCATTTGACAACTTACTTCAAACAAGTGGCCACAAAAACCCAGCTATATCTGCAAGACAAATACTGCAAGCCTTGAGGTTCATGGCCTCCTGCATTCTTCTAATTCCATATGCAAGGCTGCATATGAGGAAACTACAATGGTATCTCAAAAGCCTATGGTGTCAACATTCACAGGATCTAGAAGCAATGATTCCTATCATACCTTGCCTACGCCTAGAGTTCCTTTGGTGGGCAGAGGCCTGCCACCAAAACAGGGGACTGCCATTCACACTACCCTCTGATGCCCAAATCTTAACAGACACATCAGACTATGCATGGGGGGCTCACCTGGCAAGGAAGTGCATTCAGGGCAAATGGAACCCAAGTCAAATGCACCTGCACATAAATCAAAAGGAAATGTTAGCTGTAAAGAATGGCTCTGACAGCCTTCAAGGACCACATTCTTCCAGGACAACTAATGGTAAAGATGGACAACACCACTGTTATGTGGTACATAAACAAGCAGGGGGGTACACATTCTTACCCCCTCTGCAGATTAGCCATGGCATTGTGGAACACAGCCTTGAGCTACCAAGTGCACCTACAAGCTCAATTCCTGCCAGGAAAATTAAATACACTGGCAGATGGACTAAGCAGAAACCTCATGGACCCATACAAGTAGAAATTGGAACCAAGGCTTTTCAACATGTTGACAAGCAAGTGGGGGAGCCCATATATAGACCTGTTTGCCTCCCCCCAGAACCATCAATTGGACAAATTTTGCACAAGGATTCCCCACAAGCTAGCTTGGAAAGTGGATGCTGTATCCTTCAGCTGGTAAAACCTATCAGTTTATGCCTTTCCTCCTCCTCTGCCTCTGCTCTCCAAAGTACTACTAAAGATCAAACAGGACAAGCCAAGGATGATTTTAATTGCACCAGACTGACCACGGCAACACTGGGTACCCCCTCTTGCGTAGTGTGTCACGCTTGGGCCCCATGGCACCTGCCTCAGACTCATTCCCTGTTGTCTCAGTAGGAGAACCAGATTCTGCACCCTCAGCTGCAAACCCTGAACCGAGCAGCCTGGCTAATTACCTAATCTCTCCTTTACCATCCCTCAGTAAATCAGTGATGGATATAATTTTAGAGGCAGGGAGGCCTAGTACTAGAAAATTTAATGCTGCAAAATGGAAAAGATTTTGTGCCTGGAGTCAGTCTCAAGAGATGAGCGCATCAGTGCCCAATTTACCTCAGATTCTACAATACTTGACTGTGATGCTTCATAAGGGCTTGTCCTTTTCTTCCATCAAAATTCATGCATCAGCCATTTCAGCTCATTACAGCACAGAGCCTCAAGCAGTTCCTCAGAGGGGCAAAAAATTTAAGGCCACCCAGGAGAGCTCCAACTCCAGCCTGGGACCTTAACTTTGTCTTGGAGAAACTCACATTTTCTCCTTTCGAGCCAGCTGCTACTGCAGATTTAAAATTCATTTCCTGGAAAATAGCTTTCCTTTTAGCAATCACTTCTGCAAGAAGGGTGTCTGAATTACAGGCCCTTATGGCAGTGGAGCCTTTCATCATCTTTCTTGCGGACAGGGTGTCCCTCAGAACCAGTTCCTCCTTCATGCCCAGGGTGGTATCCAGGGTGGCTCTTAATCAGTCCATTCATTTGCCTACCTTCTTTCCTAACCCACAGAACAAAGGGGAACGGATACTGCACTCCTTAGATGTGCACAAACAACTTAGATTCTACTTGGACAGGACTAAACCTCAAAGGAAATCTGAACTGCTGGTGGCATTTGCTGCAGGGACAGAGGGGAAAGCTATTTCAAAGCAAACCATTTCAAAACGGATAGGTCACTGCATTCATTTCTGCTATAAGCACCATGGAAAACCTGTCCCACAGGGGCATCAGACCCCATTCAACCAGGGCTGCATCTACCTCTGCAGCATTTCTCAGGGGCGTCCCTACCAGGCACATCCTAGAAGCTTCTACCTGGAGTTCTGTACATACTTTCACCAAGCATTATCATTTGCCAATTTTCTCTAAATCCAGAGCTGGCTTTGCCACTGCAGTCTTGCAGGGCCTTATAGCTGGTCCTAATTCTATTTAAATTCCTCCTCCCAACCTTAGCTTTGGGAATCTACCCAGATGTAATGACTGCAACAGTGAAACACGAAGAACATAGTACAGTTGTGTACACTTACCATAAATGTAGATTTTCAAGTGTATTCACTGTTGCAGTCCTGGTTACCATCCCTCCAGCCCTCTTTCTTCTTTTGGCTGTACCTCTACTCTCCCTTACTATACTCAAAAAGCTTTTTGGTGTATTTGCTTTTTTGTTGGAGGTATATCCTTGTAATTATGGATTTAATTGCTTCCCATTAGGGGGGCACCTGACATCTGGAGCAAGAAAAACTGATGTAATGACGTCGGCTGCATGTTTTATACCCCTGATTACCTGACGTCATGGAAGAAGGGACAGCATCTGACGCAGTACCCAAGACTTTGTTATTCAGGCCGACTGAGGGCTGCTGCAAGCAGATAACCCAAATGTAATGACTGCAACAGTGAATGCACTCGAGCATCTACATTTATGGTAAGTGTACACAACTGTACTTTAATCTTCTTCCTATTCATCACTGATGGGTTCGGTTCCGAGCCCTCGGAACCGAGTCGGCCTTATACCAAGCTTGCGTGCACCAAAAACCCTCAAGCTAAGCTGCTACCCACAATGCCCTTTGCTCAGTTACCTCCGATCTAGTTTGCCACACAGCCATATAGCAGCGTTTCACCAAGCTGTCCAGCTAAGTGCTTTTTTCAGATATATTTAATAGTTTGAAAAAGTTTTTTTCTCCTTTTATAACTTGTTCTTGTTCTATATTGCTACAGCTCTACCCACAGGTATTTCTTTCTTACCATTGTTGGTAATTTCTTGGTATCTCTAACTTTCTACCTTTACGGTATCTTGTTACCATTGTTGGTATTTGCTTTCTCTCTCCTTCATTTCTTCTCTTTACTCTCTTTTTCCCTTGTGTGCAAGAGTGTATTCTGGGATGTCTGAAAAGAAGGGAACTACGAGGTTTAAACAATGCTCTTCTTGCAGTGGTAAACTGCCGAATAGTGACCTCCATGAGGAATGTGTTTACTGTTTGGGGGTTCTGCATTTGTCGGTAAAACCCCCGTGTGATATCTGTGCTAGTTTCAGTCAGTGGATGCTGAATGAACGTCGTAACAAACTTATTTTAAAGGGCCTGCTTGCTTTTCCTTTTTTGGAGGCCATTTCTGCAATGGAGGTCTTACCCCCTCCTGCTTCGGACAAGAAACATCCTCGATCGGACCCCTCTTCAGCTGCTGGTGACCGAGGTAAAGGTCACAAGCACAAGGCCCGTAAGTCGTCATCTGAACACTGCTGTGCCTCCTCAGTGCCAACTACCACATCGGCTTCGAGCTCGGCTCCAATGAAGTTTACCGAGGTAGCCTCGTCGGCGTCCACCCCGGCACCAATTACGGCACTGCCTACGACCTTGGTACCGACCAGTGTATCGACTTCTTTATCAGTACCGACTTAGCCCGTTTCGACTCTGATATCTGTTCCGACAACGACCTCGGAACCGTTCCTGTCGTCCACTCCTATATTGACTTCTGCTCCGAGCCCGTTCACGGCTCCGACCATACCTTTATTACCTGTTGCAAAATTGGAATCGGTGCCATTCTGCGACACACCACGGACCCGATACTCATCCAATGTAGACCCGTTTACCGGACAAGCCTGTAGCCCCTTTTTGGACCGGCCTGACTCCCCCTCAGGTGCATCGGTGAGATCCACCAGGAGCCTTTCCGAATTGAATGTGGTGTGCCTTTTAGATCCACTGCTGACTGCTAGGAGAATCTCATATCCGCCTAGACCCTATCCCACTCCTGGCTTTGGGTCTATTTCTCCAGCAACCCCTACTTTCTCTCCTCCCTTGGACCCCTCAGTTCCAAGGCTCATCTGTCCAACTTTTACTAGAGGAATTCCTTCCTCGGCGCCGACAACAAGTCTGCCTGAGGTTCTGAGATGCTTTTGGGTGCTGGTTCCATCTGAACCAACCCTTCCTCAATCTCATGCTTGGAGGGGGGGGGGTTTGAGCCCCCGGTTCCGGTGTCTGTTCCGACGGTTATGTCGGCCTTTGGCTTTGAATCAGAGGGTGACTACCGCTCCGAGCTGGATTGAGGCTCCATCCCCGGGGGCGGACCGTCTGGACTGGGGTGTGACCCTGGTTCCGATTTTGTCTTCTTCGTTTCTGGGCTCCCATTCCTCTAAGGGCAGGCCCGCTTTCCGGATGATGGAGAGGGTGCTTGCTGCCAGCAGTCCTCCACAGTTGGTTACCCCAGTTCCCTCTGAGCTGCAGCTGTCAAATGCCACCCCCCCCAGGACTCCGAGAGCGCAAGGCCCAGGAGACCCCTGTCCAGGGCATTTCACTTTCCGGGTCTTCTTCAGATGTCCCCACCGAAGAACCCCCTCGAAAATGGGTGTGTAAGAGGAAACACACTGACTCCCCGGAGGAGTACCTCACAGAGGATATGGGCTACGTTGATGGGGAAGGGTCCCCATGGTCGCCCCCTGATGAGGTCTCCTTCGGGGACATCATGGAAATCTAGAAATAGAGGGGTGACTGGAAGTCCTCAACCCCTTTCTTAGAGGAATCCGTATTCCTGCAGGCCTTTCACTCTCTGTTGGTTAAACTTATTGTGCATCGGGCTTGGAAGAACCCTGACTCCGTTGAGGCCATCCCCAAGGAGATCAGACAAAATACTCTCCCCTACAGAGGATCAACCCCATTGGTCCAGAGGCTTTGCCAGTAGATGCTATGGTGGTGGCAGCTGCCACCAAAAAGGACCTTGCAGAAGAGAGTCCTGCTGTTCACCCACCCAACAGAGAGTCCCGGGCAGTGGACAAGGTTAGGGAAGTGAGTCTTTGCGTCAGCGACTTTTGCGGTTAGGTCTCTGAACTTTCTGGCACATTTTACGAGGCTCCAGAGAGATCTTATCTCCAAACTCTTTCTGGCACATTTTACGAGGCTCCAGAGAGATCTTATCTCCAAACTCTCCGGAACCCTCGTGGGTCAAGTATCTGATGGAGCACGAGATAAAGTTGCTTCCCAACTTGCTACCCTAAAGTCCAGATCTAATTCATCCATGAGATTGCTGTCGCATGCAACCGAAGGAGCAGCTTGAGCTGAGGGTGCAGACGTAGCCATGAGACGTCACGCCTGGATGCGCATCTGTGACCTCACGGACTCCAAATCTTCCTTTCTAAATGCCCCTATCGAGACTTCGGCTCTGTTTGGTGCGAAGGTCAAGGATACACTAGCCAAGTGCGAGCAAGACGGAAAGACCTTGTCTGCCATTGGCTTACGCTTTTCCAAACCTCAGCGTTCCTTCTCCAGGAATTAGAGGAGCGGAAAGATGTGGCACAAGAAGTCTCAAGGTCCTTTCCGAGATGCACATGGTGAGGACTCCTCCAGAGGCAGAGGGGGGTTCCAGTAATGGTAGAGATCCCTTTCGGGGCAAAGGGGGTCCCATTAACCAGGGTTCCAGTGATTCCTTCTCAGGTAGACCATTATCAGCGCTCCTGAGGCGCTACCCGATTACTTTCCTTTGGGAAGCAGTCGGGGCGCGTTTCTCTCTGCACCAAGCTGCCTGGCTATCCATTACGAACGATCAGTGGGTGCAGAGAATCATTACCAGAGGCTACCATATTCCACTAATATCCTATCCCAAGACCTCCAAAATCCCTTCCCGATGTCCCATCCAGTCAAAGGGAGGAGGCAGCTTCCGAAATACGGAAGCTACTTCAAAAACGAGCCATCCAAAGGTCCCCTCAGATCAATGCGGATCAGGGTTCTACTCAAGATTCTTGATGCCAAAGGCGGCAGGGGACTGGAGGCCCATTCTGGATCTCAGTCATCTAAACAAATCAGTAGTTTAGACCAAGTTCCGCATGGTCACAATTCAATCCATCCTCCCCTTTCTGCGGGGAGGGTGTGTGGATGTGCTCATTAGATCTCCGGGATGCGTATAACCATATCAAGATGGACAAGCGCTCCAGGAGACTCCTTCGCTTCCATCTGGGAGCCAATCACTACCAATTCAGAGCCCTGCCTTTCGGTCTCTCGACGACCCCTAGAGTGTTCACGTAATGTCTTGCAGTGGTAACGGTTCACCTGAGAGTTCAGGGATTCCAGGTGTTTCCATATCTAGACGATTGGCTTCTCTCCGCCCCCACCAAGCGTCTTCTGGTTAGGGCCTTCCGCTACACTTTGGCTCTAGCAGAGTCATTAAGCATCACCATACACTGGCAGAAATCAAACCTTCAACCATCACAACAACTGAAATTCATAGGGGCAGTATTCAACACGCAGTCAAGCCTAATCTCACTTCCTCTCCACAGGCTTCAGAGACTCAAGGCACAAGTTCAGGTGATACTCTGCCCAAAGCAAGGTGTCTGCAAGGGAGATTCTTCAAGCCTGGGGATCTATGGCCGCAGCCATCCCCATTGTCCCCTTAGCCAGACTACACATGAGATTACTACAATGGCTCCTTCAGGTCCAGTGGATACCCAGTCTCCACCCCCTGAGCTCAAAGATTCTCACCACCAACATTTGCAAACAAGATCTCCTCTGGTGGATGAGTACAGGTGAAAATCTTTGGTGTAGTTTCTTCCAGGTTCCACAGCCCAGCGCCACGGTGACCACGGATGCTTCCCTTATTCGGGGGGGGGGGGGGCACTTCCAGGGAAAGTCAGTCCAAGGCACATGGTCCGATGTAGAGGTCAATTTGCATATCAATGTTCTGGAGTTAAGAGCAGTGCTGTTGGCGTTGCAAGCTTTTCATCCGCTTCTTCCATCCGGAACGATTGCTGTCCAGTCAGACATTTCTGTGGTCTGGTACATAAACAGGGAGGGACCAAGTCTTATCCTTTTTGTCGCGAAGCCATGAGAATCTGGCAGTGGGCAATAGCTTCCAACCACTTCCTGATCACAACGCACATCCCGGGGAGCTCCAACGTGCTTGCGGACAGACTGAGCAGATGCATACTTCATCCTCACGAGTGGTCTCTCAACCCGAGTGTGGCGACGGAAATTTTCAGTGGCTGAGGCCAGCCATGCTGCGACCTTTTCACCTCCCCTTCAAATACAAAATGCAGCAGCTACTTTGCCCTCTTTCCCCCTCTCGGGGAGTCACCGAGAGACGTTCTAGTCCACGGGTCTTCTTTATGGTTACCCTCTGATTCCCCTTATTCTGCAGAAGGCTATTCGGTTGAGAAGCAAAGTGATCCTCATCGCCCCATTCTGGCCTTGCGAAGTGTGGTTCCCCTTCCTTCGACCTCATCTGTTACAACCTCCTTGGATCCTAGACACTCGTCAGGACCTAGTTTC
This sequence comes from Protopterus annectens, assembly GCF_019279795.1. Lineage (NCBI taxonomy): Eukaryota > Metazoa > Chordata > Ceratodontiformes > Protopteridae > Protopterus > Protopterus annectens. The sequence goes on along the minus strand of NC_056729.1, from coordinate 327,501,216 downwards.
TCACCCGCAAGGGCTGACTCCCCCAAATCTGTCCACCCTCAAGCTTGGTTTCTCCACTTCCGTTAGTTGCCCGGCAGGAAACCCTTCCTTCACCTGTCCAGGATATTATTTTGGCTTTTCATAAACCATCCACCAGAAAACTTTACAGGGATAAATGGAAAAGATTCTCTATTTGGTCACGTAATCAGGAGCTAGACCCGTTCTCAGCCCCCGTAGTCATTATTCTTCATTATTTGGCTGAGCTGTTCAACAAAGGTGCCTCGGCTTCTACTATCCGAGTCCATCTAGCAGCTATTTCCAACTTCCATAATGGGTCTGAAGGAGTACCACTTATCTCCTCTCGCCTTTGCAAGACCTTCCTCAAGGGTATCTTTCACAGCAGGCCTCCCATCAGACAGCCGGTGGAGGCATGGAATTTGTCCTGGGTTCTGCAGGCTCTTTCCCTGCCATCGTTTGAGCCGGGTGCCATCTGTGATCTAAAATTCTATTCATGGAAATCCTTATTCCTGGTGGTTATAACTTCAGCAAGACGAATTTCGGAATTACAAGCATATTATGTATCAAGAGCCCTTATCTGAGCTTTCATGAGGACAGAGTATCATTTCAAACTAACCCATCCTTTCTCCCCAAAGTGGTTTCTGACTTTTCGATTAACCAGTCCATCGAACTCCCTGTATTTTTCCAAAATTACTCTAACAAGGGAGAATACTGCCTACATTCCCTGGATGTTCATAGACAGTTGCGCTTTTATCTGGACAGAACTAAATCATTTCGCAAGTCAGACCAGCTTTTCGTCTCCTTTGCGGGCCCTAGAGTGGGAGGTGCAGTATCAAAGGATACTTTATCTAAATGGCTCGGGGATTGCATTGCCTTCACATGTTCACATACGGAGGGCTCTAAGCTGGGCCAAATCAAAGCTCACTCAACTAGGGCTATTGCAGCATCTGTTGCCTTCCACTCTAGGACCTCCATGGATGACATTTGTGCAGCTGCCATTTGGGCTAAGCTCCACACTTTTATCAAGCATTACAAATTGGATCTGATTTCCAGGGGAAGAGCGGCCTTTGGTTCAATGGTTCTCAGGAATGTTCTTCCATAAGGGCCACCCAGGTTCTCCAAGTAGCTGGGGACTCTGTCCCATCAGTGATGAATAGGAAGAAGATTAACAACTTCAGATAAGTTATGTCTTACCATAACGTTCCATCTGAGTTGTTGATCTTCTTCCAGTCATCACACCCTCCCACCGACCCCCTCCTAAGGTTCCTTGTGGATCTTCTGGATCTTCGTGGTGTTTTAGGGTGTTTCTGTGCAAAGATGGCCTCTGGCTTATTCTTTCTCTATATGTTGCATGCAAACTCAATCTGAGGTAAATGAGCAAAGGGCATTGTGGGTAGCAGCTTAGCTTGAGAGTTTTTGATGCATGCAAGCTTGGTATAAGGCCGACTTGGTTCCTCAGAACCGAATCCATCAGTGATGACTGGAAGAAGATCAACAACTCAGATGGAACGTTATGGTAAGACATAACTTCTTTTTTGGTGACTCCCTCCTGCCCATGCAACAGTGGTTGTACCCTTCTTATGGTATTGGCCAAGGGTAATATGGAAATTGCCACAAGATTTCTCACAGATTAGATCTATACACATGACCGGGAATGTTATATACACCCAGTTTGAATTCAGCTGACTACCTGGATAATTCAGTTTTGATACCTTTTTGGCATCTTATTTTTGAGGATGTGCAGCAGGTATTAAAGGACACCAGTAAGCCGGCTACTAAGAAATCTAATTTAAAAAGATCAGGGCCCATTCAGGGTTTTGTAGTACTGGTTCTTCTACATTGCTGTGAGTTACTATCCTGTGGCCTATTTTACTCTCTCAGCAAGGTGTGTCTCAGCCATTTTAGCATGTCTGCCCTGGGATCCCCGTTTTGTCTTTGACTTGGATCAACCTGTTTTTGAAAGGGGGTTTGTATTTAAACCACCTAGCAAGCCAGTGACATCTTGTTGGGTTCCGCTTTGTGCTAGAAAAGGTTAAACCAGTCTCCTTTTCAACCAGATATTGTGGCAGTTCTGTGTTTCATTATTTGGAAAGTTGCTGTGTTTATTGCTCTGTCATCACCAAGAGTGTGTCTGTGCTGCTGGCATTCGTGGTGTGTTGAACCATATTTGGTATTCCATAGAGATATAGGGTTGCTTTAAAAACAAATTTCTTATTTTCATGTCTATAACAGTTTGAGTGTACTTTGAATCTAGCCATTTATCTCCCTGTATTCTTTCCTGACTTAAGTAACAAGGATGTAGGATTCTGTATATTGTGGCCATGCCTAGACATCTGGTATTAGCTTGACAAAATAAGTCCTTCAGGAAAGCTGAAAAGCTGTGTATTTCTATGACTGGATAAAGGAAACGTCATCCCTTGTCAAGCAGATAATTCCATTTGGTTGCCCCTTACTATTTTTTTCCTACCATGGTAAAACAGTTCTGAAGCATGATCAAGGCACATTCTCCTAGAGCCTTGTCTTTGGTGGCATATTGGAAAGGGCTGGACTCTAAAAGCATTGTAGTGGCAGCTGTTTCATTCTCTGTACATTCTTTTACTTAGTACTACAAACGGGACTCCTTTTCCAGGTCAAGACAAGTCTTGAATTGAACTATTCTCGAGGGGCTTCTAGATCCTAATTCTTTCTCCACCCTGTGTAGGCTGTGGTAAACTACCCATATAGCTCTCTACTACTGCAGTAGTGATTTATGATGAACACAGTACAGTTGTGTAAATGCACTGGCAGTGTTTAGACATATGGATCCAAGGCTCAGAGTACTCCCCCTACCCATAATTCCCCTTCGTTGGTGCAGTACCTCAGATCTCTTTTTGCTGCTGAAACACTGCAGACATGGTTCTTGGCTCAGTGCTCGATTCTTCTTGTTTAGTTTGATAAGTGCTTGTTTTTTCTGGAGTTCTTGACATTAGTCTCTGTCTTTTCTATATCTCTACTTTGAGTTTAGCTGGCCCTCTCCTAGTCAGAGAATTTTGTCTTTTTTTCCCTCCCCTTCCTTCCTTGCCTCCTTAACTGTCGATCTACCTATTTATCTATATATGCATATTTATATATATATATATATATATATATATATATATATATATATATATGTGTATAACAAGCAGGCTATTAAATACGAAGATAGGACCTTGTATGCGAAACTGACTTCGTAAATATATATAAAAAAAAAGGCACTGAGGCAAAACTGTTAAGCGCTTTCATTCTGTAACGTTGTCAGAACTTCATCAGAACTAATACTGTAAAGTAAAACTGTGTAATAAGTAATATAACAAGTGCACACTGTTTAAAAATGGTTGACAACATCAATACCCAGTAGAAATATATCAAAACAGAAATTAGCCCTTCAGCAATCTAGAAACAACCAGCTGTAAGTACAGTAGCTAATCATAAAGAGTGTGTCATGTTCAAATAGGCTCATACAAACCAGCGTAATGCACAGTTGAGATTCAAGTTCTCATTCAGCCCCAGAACCATCTCAGCATTTAAAAGCAACTGCCAGTGGAATTCGTTTAGCTGCTTTCCTGGTATAAAAAAGATTGTTAAGGACTCTCTGCAATAGAATGGGATGAACACTGGGCAGAAGGCTGGCAGGAATGTGAGAGAGAGTGGAATGTGGAAGGGGAGAGGACATGGAACGAACAGATTGACTTTCATAGAGACAAGAATGACAACAAGGAGCTCGGCAAGGAAATGAAGGAAGACAGACGAGCACTAATTTCCAGTGCTGTGTTTAATTTAACAAATACAGTTGACACCAGAACAACAGTTGCTGAATAAAGGTTTCACTTTTATTGCCTCACAAAGAGCGAACATTACCAATGTTTGATTAGAGTTAAGATTATAGCTAAGAAAACTGAATTTGAAACTTTTTCATGAGGAAGAAGATACTGAAGATGTCACTCAAATAGATGTTACTAGCTACACTCTAGGATTCAAAAAGAATAGTCTTTTTAATCCAGTATTAAACAACACCTTGCACACTTTTTTGAGAGTTTGCAAACATGACACAAGGGAGCTTGTAATACAACAGATGGTTTAACCTGACACCACAGGAAAGATGAGCACTAACTGATTGTAAACATAACTGGAACAGGCAGTTACAGATAATGAAAGCAGATAAGGGTATGGGATTAGTGCTGCTGGAACAGAACGTTTGCAGACAAAAAGTTGAGAACATGCTAGCGGACAATCTCTTTTACAAATAAGTCACCTTGGATTATATTTTTTCCCATTTTGCTAGCATTGACTATTTAGTGAAAAACTTAAAAACTAATCAACAAATTTCTCTGGAGGAATACCAATACCTGTTGGTTGCGAATCCTAATCTAGGGAAACTTTTTGGTATTCCAAAATTTCACAAAAATGGCACTGACCCACCGTTCAGACTTATCTCTAATAAACGCAGTAAAACTGAAAATATTACTGAATATATTGATAGAGTTTTGAACCTGCTAGTACAGTCTACTCAGTTTTATATTAAAGATTCTGGGTTTCCTGGATGAACTTTACAAATCTAGGATTGATTTCACCAAGTACACCCCGGGTTATGATGGATATTGTCGCTCTATACACTAACATACCTCATCAAGAAGGACTTGAAGCCTATTTTTTTCTTAAGTACGCAGTGTTCATGAAGAGCAGAGTTGACACTGATTAGTCGTAACAGCAGCAGTTTTGAAAAACAATTTTTGTTTTATTTTAATAAAAAGACATACCAACAGGTCAAAGGTGTAGCAATGTAGTGTGAAATGACCCCAGCTTTCGCTAACCTGGTGTTAAGCACAAGGGAGTTGAAGACTGTCATTTTTCTTCCCAGCTTCAGCAGTATTCGTCTCTATAGGAATTTTATTGATATTTTTTTTTTTGTATGGGAAGGGTCTAAAACTGATCTGGACATATTTTTATGTTCTTTCCAACAGCATTTCCTATCTGGACTTTGTAGTTTCTGGCTGCGGATCAGAAGTCTTTTTCTTAGACATCACTTTATCAGTGAATGAAAATTCTGGCACACTCTGTTCTGACGTGTTTAGAAAAAACACCTACAGAAACAACTTGGACTTTAATAGTCAACATCCTTTTTAATGTTGTCAAGGGACAGTTTATCAGACTTTCCAGAATTATCCATGATTAAGAGATCTGTCGTACAGAATGTGAGTTTCTGTCTCAAATGCTCTTCAGTAAACGTTACCCACGACAGCCTTGTACAAGACATTTACAGTGAAGGTGGCCTTAGAAAGACACAATAAACACAAACCCATCCAATTATATGGATTTGAAAACCAGCATAAAATAGACCATATTGGGCAAAATACTGATAGAAACTGCAGCGTCCCTTTACCCATCTGCAGAGACATGGCAGCCATCAGGAAGGTTATCTGCATGAAATGGAATATTATTAAAGCCCACGATTTTTTGAGCAACCCTTTAGGGACAGAACCTGTGTTTACATGTAAAAAAAAACACTTTGAAAATAATGATTCACACTATTTGTTAAGCCAACCCAGTAAAGGAAGTGATTGTGGCATGTTTAATTGTGGCAAATGTATAGTGTGCTCTGTAGTGTGCATAGGAATGTATATAAATTTGTATACTGTAATTTCCTTGTCTCTCTTAAAAGGCATTTTGATTGCCATTCCTCCACGGTAGTTTACTCAACGGTCAGTAACACCTGTCCTGCATTTTACATTGGGAAAACTATCAGAAGGCTTTAAGTTAAGGAACATTTGGTTGCTATTAGTAAAAAAGATGAAACCAACGTGTTAGGACAGTACAGTATTAGACTTATCCTTGTGGTAACTATAAAGCTTGCCACATGATTAGTAAGGAGAAAGAATTTACACATGTGACTGGAAAAACTTTTAAACCGTGTTTATATGCCAACTGTCTGACTAGGAATCTAGTTTACTTGGGCAAGTGTAAATATTTTTGTTTTTATGTAGGGAAAACTAATCGCTTGTTAAAGGAGAGAATATTGCAGCACCTAAGTGATATTGGGTTCCAATATATCAGGAATGCTTTATTCAAATGTGAATGAATTTCCTGGGCATTATTTTGATTTTATGGGTTTACAATTACAGGTGAATAATTTGAAATGTAGTGATTTATGCAATAGTACCAAATTAGATGGAACGAAATGGATTGCTGAGTTAAGAGCGGATACCTCTCCAGGACTGAATGACGTTCTTTCCCTTAAACCTGTTTTGAAGGAGCGTAGACCCCATTTTTAAACTTCATTGGTCACAGCTGATTTTTTAGGACTTTGATTGGTGACAAATGATTTTTTAAGCAAGAAAGTGTAAGTTTTAGATCTGATGAAGGGCAGTGACCTGAAAGCGCTAATCGTTTATGTTGGTGCACATTAAAGATTTTACTATTTTTTCTAACCTTGTTGGTCCAGTTTGGTTTTCTGGTGTTTTGCCTATGTAGTAAGCGAGGGTTTACTAAAGATGTTTCTTGTTTTAAAAAAAGGCAGGAATTGAATAATTTATGTAATATTGCTTAGGTTATATGATGTATATAGCAATAAATGTGAAGTATAACGTTTGATGTTAAGTTGTCCAATCTTTCCTTCGTTCTTGCTGGATGAGTTCGGAGCCGATCCTCTGCTCCGACTCGGCCACTTACTATATCTCGAGAGCTCTTTATTGGCTCAAGGCTACCCCTTATCTCAGAATGCCCAGCGTCAGCTACCCAGATCTCATTTGCCACTTTAGCTGCGAGGTTGCGATCAATACTGGCTCAAGCTTAGTATAATTATTAAACTCAAATATTGTGCTTAAAATTTGATATATATATATTCTCTCTTGTAGTATTTTGTAAGTTTATTTTTTTGTAAACCCCTTATCTTGCCCTTGCTATGTTTTTTGTGCTGTGTTGGCTGTCGCCCCTTAGTCGCTAGGCCTTCTGTTATTCCCTGAACTCCTTTAGCTTGAGAGTCCCCCCCCCACACACTTAAGGACAGCCGGTTAAGTTAGAGGCTCTCCTTTAAGGTCTTTATTAATATTTAGTTGCTATTGTAGTTTGTCTTTTTGGTAAAATGTCTAAGGAAGTTAAAACCTCTGGTTTTAAAAAGTGTGACTCATGCTGTCAGAAGATGTCTCTAACAGATGGGCACACTAGTTGTGTTTACTGCTTAGGGGCTCTGCACCTGCAGGACTCTTGTGCTATTTGTCATGCTTTTAGTCCAAGGGTCCTGCGGGAGCGGAAAAACAAGCTTATCCTCCATGGATTGTTAAAACCGGATTCTCCGGCTAACGTATCTCAGCCAGTGAGACCTTTGAAACCAGTCAAGCCGTCAGCTCCATGTTCGGAACCGACCTGTGAGCTTGACAAACCAAGTGTGTCAGCGCCATCTGGCACCGAGAAGACTACCCCTCCGTCAGCTCCAGTTGTTACTTCGGAGCTGTCTCGGAGCCACAAACGAGTTAGGTCTCCTTCATTGGAGCCAATTAGCTCGGTGCCACAATCACCCTTACTTTAAAGTAAGTTTAGTCATCGCTCATCATCCCACTCCTCTCGATCCTCGAGGTTATCGGATCAGGATGTGGAGAGAGTGGTCAGTAGGTTGCTGAAGTCACAGGTCCTTGCTAAAATGCTTTCGAGCCCGCCTCAACAGGCTTCTGCTTCGATTCCTCCTCCCGACTATGCTTAGTTCGGAGCCGGAGTCCATGGACAACACCAAAAGTGGTTCCTTCGGCTCCAGTGACATCCTCTTCAGCTCAGACTACCTGTGTTCTTCCTCTCATCGAGGTATCTGGGCGCCAAAGCTCTCTTGTCTGCTCCGAGGGGGGAAGTGGTATCAGACCCTTGTCTGACCCCGCTCTCCCTCTCGGAGTGTCGGCTCAGTTGAGCTCGGCTCCCACATCCGCCTCAGAGCCGTTGCCCTCGGCGCAGGGTGGGATTCCTGTCTCTTTGGAGCTGGAGCCTTCCTTGAGTCGGGAACGCAGTGCCTTCGAGGTCATGCGGAGAGTGCTGTCCCCACAGACAGCTCCACTATTGGCTCCATCGGCTCTGTCCCCCTCAGTGCCTGTGACAACCTCTGCTCCTCCTCCATCTCCAAAGCATAGGGAACCTATGCCCCAGGACACCCCATTGGGTGAACCCTCTTCTTCCGAAACCTCCCCAGAGCATTCTGAGCAGACTTTCTGGAAGAAAAATTGCAAGAGGAAGCACCAAGACTCCCCTGAGTCTGTCACCTCAGGTACAGACCTGGATGAATCAGAGGGGTCCCCAAGGTCCCCCTCTGAAGATGTTTCCTTTTCGGACATCCTTGAGATTCTCAGGAAGAGGCGTAGCTGGACTTTCCTAGCCCCCTCCGAGGATGTCTGTATACCTGGACGCATTTGGTTCCCGACCTTCCACCTCTTGGGTGTCTCCGCCTTTTGATCCACTATTGTCTGTAGTGCCTCAAAAGGCTTGGTCAGCTCCAGATTCCATGGAACCTGTCCCGAGGAGACCCAATAAATTCATTACAGCTCCCCAAGATAAACAATTCTTAACTAAAGGTGTCTCAGTTGATACCATGGTGGTAGTAGCAGCCACAGAGAGAGAGTTAGCTGAAACCTCCTCATCTGTCCATCCACCGAATAAAGACTCTAGTACGATGGACAGATGGAAGCAGATGTTTTCATCAGCGACCTTCTCCCTAAGGTCCCTGAACTATCTTTCCCATTTTACTAGGTTTCATAGGGATCTCCTAAAAGAGCTTGGAGATGCCCTACAAGATCCCACAGCTGAGGGAGCTTCAGCCAAGGTAGCTACCCAGCTGGCGACTCTTAATTCAGTAGTCAACTCCTCCATGAGGCTTATTTCATATGCAGCTGATGGAGCGAGTAGAGCTGCAGGAACAGGAGTGGCTCTTTGGAGACATTATTGGCTCCAGCTGTGTCAGTTTGCGGAACCTATCAGAGCGTCCTTCACCAATACCCCCTTTGATGGCTCCTCTCTCTTTGGGCCTCAGGTGAAAGACACGCTTACCCGGTGCCAGCAGGAAGGCAAGACGCTCTCTGATGTCGGAGTCCTTTTTTCCCACTCCTGCCAGACCATACTCTAAAGATCAGAAGGGTGGAAAGATGTGGTTTCGAAAATCGCAGGGACCTTTGCCTGATGCACATGGTGATTTTTTTCCCCCAGGGGCAGAGAGGGAAATAACAATGGCAGACACCGCCCTCGTGGCAGAGGGGGTCCGCAAAATCAGGGTGACAGAGATACGTTCCCTTCCAAACCTTGTCAACATCCCTGAAGGGATGCCCGACTGCTCAACTCTGGAGGCAGTCGGGAGAAGGCTTTCATTGTACCCAATCACCTGGCAAAATATTACAAAAGACAAAAGGGTACTAGCCATTATATCCAGAGGTTACAAGATTCCCTTTCATCAAACCCCTTTTGTTTCAAAAAAATCCATCCCAGATGTTCTACCCAATCTAAGGTATCAGCAGTCACAGAAGTTTCAAGACTGCTAGAAAAAAGAGCCATCCAGGAAGTCCCCGCAGACCAAGTAGGATCCGGAACTTACTCAAGATTCTTTTTAGTGCCCAAAAAAGGACAGGGAACTGGAGACCAATTCTGGATCTCAGTAGGTTAAACAAATCTGTACAAAAAAAAAGTTTTGGATGGCAACACTGCAGTCCATTCTCCCCTTTCTGGGTCAGGACAGTTGAATGTGCTCCATAGATCTTCAGGATGTGTACTATCATATAAAAATGGACAGACGGTCCAGGAGATTTCTACGCTTCTGGCTAGGGGCCAGTCATTACCAATTCAGTGCTCTGCTCTTTGGTTTCCCCACAGCCCCCAGGGTGTTCACCAAATGCATGGCAGTAGTCACGGCTCACCTGAGACGTCTAGGATTCCAGGTGTTTCCTTATCTGGACGACCGGCTCCTCACTGCTACCACCAGGCAACTTATAGAGGCACGAGACTATACCATCACATCCTGTGCTCAACTAGGCATCACAATAAACTTTGAAAAATCTGCCTTGTTGCCCTGTCAGTCTATTACATACATAGGAGCAGAGCTAAACACAAGAAAAATGATTGTAAAATTGCCTCAGGAAAGAGTTTCCATTATTCGAAAACAGGTGTCACTTCTCCTGAGGAGCAAAAGAATTCAAGTCAAATATGTTCTTCAAGCTCTGGGGTCCATGGCAGCGGCCATTCTTCTAGCTCTCTTAGCCGCTTTCACATGAGAATCCTTCAGTGGCTTCTTTTCACACAATGGTCCTTCCAGGAATTACCCATGTCTCCCATGATGCTAATTACGGAATCTTGCAAAAGGCACCTTTCCTGGTGGTTGGTCTCCCCACTAGTTACTCAGGGCAGACCTTTCATGGAACCCTATCCGGTCACCACAGTGACCACGGACGCTTGCCTGATAGGGTGGGGGGCCATTATCTAGGGAAGACAGTCCAAGGCACTTGGCAACCTCATGAGTACCACTTGCACATCAACATCCTGGAGATGAGAGTCTAGCATTGCAAGCTCTTCAAGACTCTCTCCCTGCCGGGACTATTGCAGTACTGATGTCAGTGGTTTGGTACAGCAACAAACAGGGTGGAACCAGGTCTTACCCCTTGTGCCAAGAGGCCCTCCGTCTGTGGCAATGGGCGATTTCCTCCCATCAATTTCTGACAGCAACGCATATCCCTGGGACATCCAGCGTAATAGCAAACAGGCTCAGCAGGGCGATACTCATGCCTCATGAATGGTCTCTGAAACAGGAAATTGTGGATCTTATTTTCTGCAAATGGGACCAGCCTTTCTGCGATCTCTTTGCTTTTCCCCTCAACAACAAATGCTGCAGCTAGTTCTCCCTTGTTCCTCCTTCAGGTCAGACACCCAAGGACGCTCTAGTCCAGGATTGGCCTCAGGGACTCCTTTATGCATTTCCCCCCTTTCCTCTAATTCCAAAAGTCATTCAGAAAGCAAAATCGTTGGGTTGCAAAATGATCCTCATTGGCCCCTATTGGCCTCGACAGATTTGGTTTTCATTCCTTCACCCCCACCTTCTAGCCCAGCCTTGGATTCTGGACCTCTTTATTCATCAATCAGGCAGGCTACACCAATCCCTCCAATCTCTCAAGCTCAGCTTGGTTACTCCACTTCCAATCCTAGCCAGGCTCCCCAGTATTTCCCCAGCAGTGCATGATGTTATCGTTTCCTCCCATAAGACAAATACAAGGAAAGTCTATGCTAGCAAATGGAAAAGATTCTCTTACTGGGCAGAATCCAGAAATTTAGATCCTTTTACAGCTCCCATACACGAGATTTTGGATTTCTTAGAACTGTTTCATTCTGGTGCAGCGGCTGCTACCATCAGGGTACAATTAGCTGCCATTTCAAATTTTCATGTCGGAGTTTCTAACTCCAGCATAATGTCTCACAAACTCTGCAAGGCCTTCATGAGAGGTACATCTCTACTTAGACCCCCAGTAAAAGAGCTCCATCCACCTTGGAATCTCAGTTTGGTTCTGACCTCTTTGATGCTGCCACCCTTTGAACCAGCAGCATCATGTTTCTTGAAATTTCTCTCTTGGAAAACTCTTTTCTTAGTTGCTATTACTTCTGCCAGACGTGTCTCAGAAATTCATGCACTATGTGTTTGTCCTCCATACCTAGTTTTTCACAAAGATAGAGTTTCTCTGAGAACCAACCCATCCTTTCCACCTAAAGTTGGTTCAGAACACAATTTGAATCAATCCATTGACCTTCCTGTCTTTTTCCCTAATCATTCCAACAAGGCAGAATACAGATTACACCAATTGGATGTGCATAGACTACTGCGTTTCTATCTCCATAGAACTAAAGAGATGAGAAAATCAGATCAGTTGTTCCTTTCATTTGCTAACAACAAACAAGGCCTTCCAGTTTCTAAAGTAATATTGTCAAAATGGTTATCAGACACCATAGTCCATATCTACCATTTGCGACAAAAAGGTCTTCCAACAAAACCCAAAGGTCATTCAACCAGGTCAGTAGCTACTTTGGTAGCGTTTCAACCTAGATTTCCCATAGATTTAATTTGTGCAGCAGATACTTGGGTAGATCCAATGGAGCCGGGCTAGCAACTCAACACCGTAAAACTCCACTGCCAATCATGAGCGTACAGGTGATCCGCTGTGGCAACCCCTAACCGGGAAAAGCTGAAAGAAGAAGGTACTTGGGCAGATCCTCATACATTCATTTCTCATTACAAAGAAGATGTGCTTTCCTGGGGCAGGGCTTCCTTTGGTTCCACGGTTCTGAAGAGTCTGTTCCAATGAGCCACACAGGATTGAGGTTCTAGGGACATTGTCCCATCCAGCAAGAACGAAGGTGAGATTAGATAACTTAACATAAAGAAGTTATGTACCTACCATAACGTTCCATGTTGGTTGTCCTTCATCTCGCCTTCTTTCTTGCATCCCTCCCTACGTCCCCCTTCCTCGAGGATTGGGAGGAGTTTCTCAGTGATTTCACTGGCTAATTTGTTTTGTTATTAGTTGCTTCCCAACCAAACCATGACAATTAACTGTATATCCAGGTCTATTAATTGATTATTTTCTATAATTATGTCTAGTCTGAGCTATCTCAAACGAGATCTAGGTGGCTGACGCTGGGCATTCTGGGATAAGGGGTAGCCTCGAGCCAGTAAAGAGCTCTCGAGCTATAGTGAGTGGCCAAATTGGAGCCGAGCATCGGCTCCGAACCCATCCAGCAAGAAGGAAGACGAGATGGACAACTAACATAGAACGTTATGGTAGGTACATAACTTCATTTTACATTAATATAGTTTTATTACTTTTATATGAATACAAATTTGCCTATGTCGCAAGTGATAATTCAGTAAAAGTGTTTGGGGAAACAAAAAAAATCCCTTCTGCAGCTGTTTTTTGCTTATACTGTATTACAGTATACCTTCATAGGTTCATGGGTAGGTACTAGGCTATCGGCCCTAGGGCCTATACAAGCCTAGCCAAAAAGGTACCCTGGCTTTGGCCACCCAAGTAAATTATTTTTTTGTGCCCCTGTCGAGCAGAGCCACAGAGGTGATCCCCAGGGTGAATTTCCTATTTCACATCCAATCATCAAGATTTTTCTTGAAGAGTGCTAATGAGGAGCTTTGTTTGATATAGATAGGTAGTTTGTTCCAGAGTATGGGAAGTCTCTGGGACAGGAATCTATCCCTCCAGCATGTTCTGTTTATTGTGGTGACAAGGTTTAGGTCCCTAGAGCGTGTAGGTCGGAGGGTTGGGATTTCTTTAAATGGAGCATGTCCAACAGCTCTGGGTTTGATATAGCTTTGTATGTATGAATAGGCGATATGCGATGGAGTAAAGCTGGAGTTTTTTGAGATGATCTGCGTAGGGCATCTGTTTGAGGCCAGTAACCCTCTTTGTGAGATATTTCTGCAGCCTTTCCAGTTGTTGTAGATGTCTTGTAAGGTACATACCAAAAGGGGCATCGTACTCTATAATGGGTCTAATGAGTGACGTGTAGAGGGGAACAATGACCTCTTTTTTTCTTGATGAGAAACCTTTTGTGATGTGTGCCACTTGGAGGATTTCCTGACTACTGTGGCAATGTGGTTATCAAAGGAGAGACTACTGTCCACCTGTGTCCCAAGGTCTCTTACTACACTTTCGGTATTAAGTAGACTACCACCTATGTTGTAGCTCATGGGTACAGAGTTTTTACCAAAGGGGATGACAATGCACTTTTTGGCATTGAGCTTGAGGCCATAGCTTTGACACCAGGCATCTGTCTCAGTGAGGCCCTTTTGTAGGATGTCCACATCGTCAGGAGCCTGTACTTCAGAAAAATAGATACCAAACAGGAGAGGACCCAGGACTGAACCTTGTGGTACTCCACTTGTTACTGGCCTGAAGTCGGATTTGGAGTCTGCTACTTTCAGTGTGGATTCTGTCAGTGAGCCAGTTGGCAGCCCATCTTGTGTCATAAGGATTTATACCTAGTTTAGTGAGTTTATCTATAATTCCAGAGTGGGGGATGGTGTCAAAAGCCTTGGCGAGATCTAGATAGGCTGTGTGAACCGCCTTACCCTCGTCTACAGCTTTGGTGACTGCTACAAAGAAGTCAGTCAGGTTTAGGCGGCATGATCTGTCTTTTACAAACCCGAACTGGGTGGGGTCCAGAGTGTGGAGATTACCAATGTCTTTGATTATAAGTTCCATGATACGTTCCATTGCCTTGCAGACCAGGCTCATTAGGCTAATGGGGCGGTAGTTCCCGGAATCTGTGGTGGCTCCCCCTTTGTCGAGTGGGATAATCGTCTCTGTGCACCATTCAGTAGGCACAAACCCTGAGGTGAGGCTATGATTGAACATGGTGCTTAGGTGGGGTGCCAGTTCATTCTGTAGTTCATGTAGAACACAGCCTGGGATGTTGTCAGGTTCCATAGATGTGGTGTTCTTGGCTTTGGAGAGTGTGTTTTTTACCTGTGCAGCCGTGATTACAGGAATTTTGCAGTGTTCCGGTATAGAGCTGGGCCCTTTAGGGGGTGAGGGGGGGTAAAGTTAGCACTGAACCTATCTGCCAGGATGTTGGCATTATCAGTTGGTTCTGTATATTTAGTGCCACTGTGCTGTAACTCAGAGCAGATCTGAGTGTTGCCATTGAGATTCTTGACATAGCTATAGAATGCTTTGTGGTTGTCTTTAGAATCAGTGACTATTTTGTTTTCATAACTAGCTTTGGAGGATTTTGAGAGATCTCAGCTTCTTACTGAGGCTGACCAGGGAGTTCTTCCAGTCATGGGATTTTACTCTTTTTTTGTAACAGTTTTTCTTCTGTTGTAGAGTTTGTTTATGGCAGGAGGCCACCTGAGTGGCTTCCTTTTTTTGGAGGATAGCATCTTGGTTCTGTTGGGGATAGCACAATCCATGCACTCATGTAAGTGTTATAAAGTGCATTTGTGTAGGATTCAGCAATCATACCTCTATTGTCTGTCTGCATGGGTGTCGTCAAGTTTGCCACTTCTGTCTTAAGCGTGAAGTTGGCTTTGGAGAAATATTTTACAGTGGTTTCCCTAATGGGGGGTGGAGGCAAGATGTGGATGTCTAGGCTGATTAGCTTGTGGTCAGATCTGACCAATGAGGAATTCACCTCTGGTGTGGAACACCGGTCACCCATGTTGGTAATGACCAGATCTAGGATATTGCTGCCCCTGGTGGTGGTGTGGATAAGTTGATCCAAGGCATTGGAATTTATGAATTCCAGAAAACGTTGAGCAAAAGAGTTGGTACACAAGTAGTTTTCCCAGTTAATGGGGTAGTTGAAATCGCCCATTATTAGGGTATTCGGTTGTACCCTAATATTTTCCAGTGTATCATGAAATGAGAAGTTGGAATCCTGGGGCTTGGTGGGGGATATCTATAGCAAGTTACAGTTTGGATTGCGTACTTGCCCAGAGTTAGTTGCACTTGGATAATCTCTGATGCATTGTGCTAAGCAACTAGCCTGGAGGTGTGGATATCTTTAATGAATATGGACACGCCTCCACCTTTAGTGTTTCGGTCCAGGTTAGATGTGGTATGAGTTATAGCCTGGTAATGCAGGGGTGCTCTGGAGCTTTGAACCAGGTCTCCGTCACTGCACAGATGTCTATGTTCTCCATTTTAAGGAGTGCCTCGAGTGAATGCATTTTGAGGTTTAGACTTCTAGCATTGAGTAGCATTACAAGCATTACCCTCAGATTTTGCTTGCTTGTACCTGTTACCGTGGTGAGTTTATTTGAACCTTGCCTACAAAAGGCACTACAGAAGTGGCAGGAGCCTTAGCCAGTATCCAGAATCCCAAGGGTGACAGGTGCAGGCTGTCTCTGGCAGAGCATCGTGGTCTGTCGATCATGTCATACCAAGCCAAGAGACACTGGATCCCCTTAGAATGACACCAGAAACTTAGCCAATTGTTAGTCAATCATTTTGTCCTTGTACTGTGGTATCATTCTGGGTTTTGGCAGGATGCTACTCAGGGCTAGGGTCATACCTGCCTGGGGTACAAGATCAAAGAGCTCCTCCATTTCACTTTTCATGTAGTCCAGGGAGGTACGTCTCGGGTTATTCACACCAACATGGACAATGACAGAGTCATAGTCGTACTTGTGGAGTGACCTGAGTGCGTGCATTATGTGGTGGATCCTGGTACCCGACAAGCAGCTGACAGTAACTTTCTCCTTGTTTAGCCTGGTGAGTGGAACATCAGTGTGCCTGACTATAGAGTCACCTATAACTAGAGTGTTGGATACGTTGTTATGCCTTATGGGCTGTGTTTGAGTGGCACACTGAGTTTGTGGGCTGTGTGTCATTTGGGTTGTGTTGAGGGGTGGAGGTTGCATGTGTTTCTGCTTCGGAAGTGTCTGTTGCTTGAGCAGATTTTTATTGAGAGCCTCCGCTATTGTAGGTGTGTGTTTTATGTTGGTATGTGTGTGTTTTGGTGGTGTAGGTTTTTGAGGGACTATGTGATGAGAGTGGTGTGGTGCAAGTGTTTACCTTCTCCTCTTGACTGTATAGTCCAGTCATGGTGGAAGAGAGCTTTGCTTCCAGTTTGGCTATGTAAGTGCATCTCTCACAGGTTGTAGTGTTGGGTGGTAGGAGGAGAGGGTTGTCTGTGTACATAAGGCAATTGCTGAATTGTCCCAAGATGCCCAGATTCATCAGGTAGGCAGGAGAAAACACCGGGAGGTGACCCTTAGACTTGCCTGGATAGGTGCTTATTTATTAAGTACTAAAAACTGTTTTCCTCTAGACAAGTGAGGAAAGTTGAGTGCTGTAGTAATTTGTAGTTTATTTAATGCTTACAACGAGTTCTGAATAAGTGCTGAGCTCAAAGAAGCAGATTTGAGTGCTTAAACTAAAAAAACTGTCTAGTTCTTACGGAAACTTTGAAAAGCAGACTTTATGGCGGCAAGAATAGTTTGACCCTAGCTAAGCGGCGATGCATAAAGGTTTTTTTTTTTTTAATATATTGTAGCAAATGAGCAAACTGATTTAAACAAATTAACCAGTAAAAAGCTAAAAAGAGAGCCCCGTTCCAGCAGTCTTCGATCAAATAAGTTCTAACTGCACACTCCTGCCACTTGGGTGCAGAGGAACCTTCTCCAAAAAAAGATGGTCTGGATTAGTGCTCAAGTTATACAAACAAAGCTAGATTCAGCAGGTCCGAATCTAGTCTATGCTACAGCAAACAAGGCGCACCAATTTCAGAAAGAAACAGTTCAAATAAGCAGGGACAATAAGCCTTTAACCAGAAACTCCCAGCTCAGAAGGGCAGAATCTACCCTCTCCTCCCACAAGAGTGCAGACCACAAAACTTCTTAATGTAAAATAACTGGCCTGAAGGCCAAGTGCTTAAACCAGAACTAATACACTTAGAATAACAGACACTGAGCCTTCAATCAGCAATTCCCAAATTAGAAGGATGTAAGCGACCGCCACAACAGTGCAGATCACAAACCTTCTTAATGTAAAACAACTGGTCTGAAGCCCAAGTGCCTCAGTTAGAATAACAGTTGCAGTTTAATTAGGCTACTAACAAGCAGTAATAAATGCAGCAGAATAAATGCAGTAAAGTAGGAAGAAACACAAATACAGTAAAAGCAGATGAATAAAGTGCATTTTTATATAACAATAGAAAACAAGCAAACTGATTTAAACAAATTACCCAATTAACCAGTAAAAAAGCTCAAAACTGAGCCGTTCCAGCAGTCTTCAATCAGACAAGTTCTAACTGCACACTCCTGCCACTAGGGTGCAGGGGAACCTTCTCCAAAAAATAAATGGCTTGGATTAGTGCTCAAGTTATACTAACAAAGCCAGATTCAGCATGCCTGAATCTAGTGTATGCTACAGCAAACGAGGTGCACCAGTTTCAGAAAGAAACCATTCAGGTAAGCAGGTACAATAATCCTTTAACCAGAAATTCCCAGCTCAGAAGGGCAGAGCGTAACCTCTCCTCTTACCAGAGTGCAGACCACAAACCTTCTTAATGTAAAATAACTGGCCTGAAGCCCAAGTTCTTAAACCAGAACTAATGCACTTTTAGAGTAACAGACACTGATCCTTCAATCAGCAATTCCCAATTTAGAAAGATGTAAGCTACCTGTCCTGCCACAACAGTGCAGACCACAAACCTTAATGTAAAACAACTGGTCTGAAGCCCAAGTGCGTAAACCGAAAGGCTTAAAATAACAGTTGCAATTTAATCAGGCTACTACCAGGCAGTAATAAATGCAGCAGAATAAATACAATTGAGTACTTTTAAGAGGAGGCAAAAGCAAAATAAAGTGCAAAATTTTTTTTTTTTTTTTTGTAGTAAAGTGCAAGGAGAGAGGAAGGAGGAGCAGAAGAAACATTCAAAGTTAAAAACCTAAGTGGGTTGGCCTTCTCAAATGTTCGCTCTGTATTAAGTAGAGTGAACACCAAACTGGGAGGGGTGTCCCAGATCAAATTTACAGTAGGGGCGGGCAACTGCAAAGCTACCAACTATAACAACTGTACAAGAATAGGGTGCGAGAGAGGGGGATATAAACAGTTTCAGGACAGATGAGAAACATAAAACAGTGCCAGAAAATATATAAAATAATTAAGTCAGGCAAATAATAATTCAGTCCCACAAAATTAACACAATGCAGAACTCTGAAAGGTTAAAATGCCAAGAAATATACTTATTAATCAGCGATATATTTCCTGATTGTTTGAGAATCACACCAGCCAGAACACCAGGAGTTTCCAACAGTGTCTGCAGGAATTTACAAACAGAAACTATTTTTAAATCAGCAAGCCTTGAAGCAATCAGATAACACAAAAGCTGTTAGACCATTTTTATAAACTCCACCTCAGAAATAGGGGGGGGAGCAGTTTCAGGACAGATAAGAAACCTAAAACAATGCCAGAAAATATATAAAAATAATTAAGTCAGATTTACTTTCAGAAAGTGCCAAAACAGGAGCAGACTTAACCTGTAATGCCATAAGCTTTTGAACTCGTTTGTGTACTGCAGTGACTTGTAGGATGTTAATCATTTTTCTTCATCCCCTTAACAGTTTTATTTTCCAAACTGTTCAAGTGCAAATATTCCAAAATAAAATAGAACTGCCATGTGATGCATATTTTCATGAGGATATTAGAAATGGGCTTGTCTGGGAACACATTAACATGTACGTTGTCTTGCGAGCCCATATGCATTGGCATTGCTGACCCCACTATGGTGCTGCACTGTCATGTCATATGTCTGCAACCCTAGGCTCTACCTTAATAACTTGGTATTTTGCTGGCTGGCATGATGTAGCCATGTAAAGGGATTGTGGTCTGTAACTACCGTGAATTTCTTTCCGTACAGATAGGGCTGAAGTTTCTTCAGTGCACATACTGTGGCTAGACGTTCTTTTTCTACAGCTGCATAATATTCGTCCCTGTGTTGGAGTCTGTGGCTGAGATATACAACTGAGCGTTTTTCTCCTTCTGAGGACACCTGGCTGAGTACTGCCCCCCACCCCATGGTTTGAAGCATCCACCTGCACAGCAGATTAATTGCTGTAATCTGGACTGGCTGACATGGGGTCCTCCCATAGCCCCTTTAAGCTTTTGTAATGCCTGCTCGCAGGCTGGGATCCACACTACCTTTGCTGGCCTGTTTTTACTTGTCAGGTCTGTGAGGTGAGCAGCCATTGTACTGTAATTGGGAACAAACTTTATGTAGTACCCCACTGTCCCCAAGAATGCCCTCACCTGCTTTTTAACAGCAGCAGGCCACACCTGAATAGCTTCCACTTTGGCAGGTTCTTGTCTGATCTTACTACTCCCCACTCTGTGTCCCAGGTAGTAGAGCTCTGCCATAACCATTTGACACTTACTGGGCATTATGGTTAACCCTACCCTTTGCAGTCTGCCCAGGACCTCCCTGACATGCTGATGGTGTTCTTACCAGAAATGGC